>NC_067119.1:35818460-35960960 GCF_021347895.1 Acanthochromis polyacanthus | reverse complement strand
GAGGAATAGAGGTCTCAGGACTCACGGTAACTCTCTCTCCCTGCTTAGACGCACTGCAGTACTCGCTCTCTCTCTTTCTCCTGTTTTTCTTCCTCTCCTCTGCTCAGCCTCCCCAGCAGGTTGCCACTGTTCTGTAAGCATAATCGCCCCCGAACACACACACACACACACACACACACACACACACACACACACACACACACACACACACACACACACACACACACACACACACACACACACACACACACACACACACCGACACAGTGACCTTGAGAGACAGCTGAGGCACAGGCTCGAGGCAGAAGTTGTTCTCTGACTCTTAATCACTCACTCAGAATCAGAATGAGGAGCATTAATCGCTACATATCCCCTAATTACTACAATATCAGATCTGAAACAATACTATTGCTAGACTGTTTGTAATGAACTTTTGAAGCAGAATTAGTAGAGTTTACATGTTCAAACCAAGTCCAAACATAATGCAGTAGAATCACTCAGTGGTTTTATGTCATACTGATTATTTATGTATGACTAGGACATAGTGCAGAGGTTGGCAACAGAAAACAAAACACCGGGAGCCGCAAAATCCTTTTGGCATTTAAAATGAAGACAACACTGCATATATCGCTTTTTTACCTCTATGCCCTTGTTAATCAGTCGTGATTAATTAATTACAAAGCCTCTAATTAGATAGATTCATTTTTTAAATTGTGTCCTACCACTAATATTTATCTTACTTGGTTCATGTCATTTCTGCTCCTGGACCTCATATGTTACGTAATGTTAGCTGGAAATCCATATTTTGCGAATGTCTATTTAACTTGTAAAATCTATTTATCCATTTATCTTAAGCTAATAGCTTTTCTCTGGTAAGTTGCTGCCCTATTTTCCAAGACGACACTCCTCTGACTCTCTGACCTGCTGCCGAGATGCTGGACGTGACATCGCGTCGTGCTCTCGCGAGTAATGTCGTATTAACCTGACATATCAAAGAGTAGATACTGAGCAAGACAATTATCCGTAGTTTACCTTAGTACTCACGAGTACCCGACACAATGCAGGACTCTGCTGTGAAGGCAGAGACGTGCGGCAGTGGTGTATTTGCGACAATCAGAAAAAGAAAGAAATTTGAAGGAGCCACGAACTAGGATTTAGGAATGGTGGCCCGCCACTGCTGAATGAATGTAGAGGAAACACTGGGATCCGAAGATCAACAGGACTCCAAATGAATACACGCAGGCTGGTGAGTGTCGGAGATTGACGGCTGGGACGCATATTTTGACAGACAAAAAATTAAGATGTTTTATTTTGATGTTACAAGATCACCATAATCTTCAAATTTAGAATTAAATTTTAAAAACTAACAAACTAAAATCAAAGAAATTTTAATTAAATAGCCTACTGATTATTTTCCAAAGTTACAGGGAGCCACAACAGAGGGAAAAAAGAGCCGCAGGTTGCCGACCCCTGATAAAGTGAAAGGGCCATTGTTTTTTCAGGCAGCCAGTTATAATTTGTACCTTTATTTCAATGGACTGCCATAATTACAATATTTAAATGGTAATGAAAATCAGCACAAACAATGCTCTGTTCTCATGTACTGTCAGTTTTCTGATGAACGGGAAAAAATGCCAAAGGTGCATGATTATATCTAGTGGCGGCTGGTGGTAAAATTTGTTGGGTGGGCTAACACATGCATAATACCGATTAAATAGTTAACTTCACCTATGACACACACAGACGTAAACTAACCGTGACGTCACCCGTTGGTTTCAACGCCGAGAAAATGAAGCCCGCATTTTGCTACTTCCTGGTCGCCATTTTGGATTTTTTGGAGCCAGTGACGTAAAAAGCGTCATCAAACAGGCTGGACCGGAGAGCAACTCGGGGCAGGACCATTCAATAGGACTGTCAATCAAGTATAGCCACGCCCCCTGGCTCTGCCAACTTTAACGATTTATTTAAAATTCAGTATTGATTTATTTTAAGATCGGCCACCTGATCTCTCATTTTGACCATGAAAACTAACGGGAAAAAAATCCTGAGCTGTAGAAAATCAGTCTATCAAATTTTATTTTTTTCCAATAATGAATTATGGTCTATGGAGCAAAAGCTTTTTGGAGCCAACCCTAGCGGACGGCGTGATGTTGCAAGTTTTTGACACTTCCGGGTGTGCTTCAGTTTTGAAGCCAGATGCTACATCCATCTTTATATACAGTCTATGGATACACACAGTTGCATCAATTACAGGTACACTATACTTTAGTGCTCTACATCAACACTCTCTCTCTCTCTCTCACACACACACGCACAGACACAGATACACATGCCACATCGGTTGTCTCATCAGCTTGCACAGCCACAAATGCCGTCTGCGATATTTCATCAGTCACTTTTTGTTTGCATCTTGTGTGTTTGACAGGTGATGCTAACTGGCTGTCTAAAAAGAAAATTGGTCAACCAGGTCCAGAAATACGCCGCGTTGGGTTGAAGTGGGGGATTCGTCAGACCCCCGTAAAGCTAGCTCGTGTGCGCCACAAAATTTAATACAGTCCACAATCCTTGATAGTGAATGTTTATTTTTTCACCAGCTCGTTGTGCCTCTGTACAGCGATGCGATGGCCCTCATCCAGCTGACAGGCCATGTTAACTTTTCCTAACATGGGCAGCTTGACGCTGTTTCCGATGTGACTTGTGCTGCATTCATGTTTTCTAATTTTGTACGACAAATGTTTCAAATCCACAATTCCTTGTTGAGTCCATGTGGTATGTCTTCCAAAAAGTAAGCATGGGAAACAGAAAAGTGAATTCTTAGCTACACTTGCCGTTAACCAGTCCTTTCTGTCAAACTAAGAAACGCAAAACTTATAATTTTGTCGTTTATCCCGTTGAGTTATTTGAACATCGTTTGGCCGATGTGATCCCAGTCTCTTAACTTCCAGCTTTTCCTCCAAAGACATTGAGGAAAATGGACAAGAAAGCAAATAATCCATAACCTCATTCATGCTAACACCCGTCATAGCTTAACCTTTTCTCCCTCCTTCCTAACTCTGGCATAAATAGCAGCACCGCTGTGTTAACTCGCTGTTTTTGGTCAAAAGTCAGTGGCCTGTGGGCTGACTGAAGTTAGCCCAAATGATCAGTAAATCACGGGGGCGTGACATGACACCTGTCAATCACTTACAAGAACGAAATGAATGAAAGCGGACGGTATCTGCTGGGGCTGTAAAAAACAAGCCCATTTAGAGATATTCTACGTTTTTCTTTTGACTGATTGGTGCTGTTGCTACGTTTGGTTTCACCAAAACTTAAAACAATCTGTTGTAAGTTATTTAAAAAATAATTTTCTCATCTTTTTTGTGTTTGCTTGGCCCTGTTAGCCCATTTATACCAGCGGTCCCTGACTATATCCAAACTCATCATTATAAAATGACTGACATAGAATTATGTACTGTAAAATTCTTTATTCATCTTGAATTGTATCACCTTATCCCCTTATAATTAGATGGCTTCTGAGTAAAACAGGTATGTCCTCTTAACCCTTTGATGCATAACATGGGTCAAAAGTGACCCATATTCAATGGAATATATCTTTTAACCCACGTTATGCACCAAAGGGCTACAGCTAAAAACTAAGAGTTTACATTTAGTATATAAAAAATACATGATCCACAGTAGGAAGTCAATGCATCAAAAGTCAGTACAACTTTTACATTACTGAGATTTGAATCTTTTATTCTTTCAGTATTTTGCACATCCACATTAATTTATCATGACAGAATCAAATGGCATGGAAGATAGCAGTGTGGCACTGATTTCTAGAGTGATGTTGTTCTATTCTTCAATTTTCCAGCTGTTTGTTTTTTTTTTTTTGCTGTAGGGGTTATCTTGCTCTACCTTACTTGATAAAATGCACCAAAGATGTTGGAGGGACCTGCAGAATATGGACGAAGTTGTATTAAATTTCTAATAGGGGCAAAATACGATGTGTAGATGACTCTGGGTAGATGGTGACCTATCGTGGCTGCTGTGCTCAGGTACTGCAAACTTACAGCATATTTTGCTGGTCATAGAATTAGCCTATCACAAGGCCGGTATACATGGTGGCATAATCACGTGCTGAGAAACTTAGCTGCGGGAATTGAAGACAAGAGAAAGCAGGTGAACGCTGGAGTAGGGCTGGGCGATATGACCTCAAATCAATATCACGATAAATTGGTCAATTTTACCTCGATAACGATAAATGCACGATAAATCCCACCCCCAACAAACCACAATATTTTTGCCATCTGAAAATAATCACAGAAAATGATGCAAATGAACTGCTTTTCGTTCATTTATTTTACAACTGGCATAGATTACTTTAAATGAAATATAAATGTGTAAAAATTACTTGTAACCATTCAAGTATAAACATTCAAAATAGATTGCATGACTTGAACAAAGTCACATAGAAAAGGCTACCTCTTATAAAGTTTTTTTGTGCAAATAGCTTGTGCAAAGGTAATTCCGTACAAAGGCCAATATTTATATAAAGACGGTAATGTCTTTGTGGAGGTAGTGTCCCTTGTAAACAAATAATATAAATAATGCCATGTGCAAAGGGGTAATTGCTTGTAAACAAAATGATAAATAAAAAAGTTAATGCAACACTAATAAACAATTGCAAATAAACACTGCCATGTGAAAAGTAAATGATGTTTAACATTTTTCTAACAAACATTTGAAATAATATGGCCATGTGCAAAAATCTCAACTCTTAATTTAAATCTTGATTCAAAGCAAGAGGGCCTTAAACAGTGCACTTCAAAAGGAGCAGCAAACTGGGTATTCTGACTCATGGCTGCTGTTACATGTACTCCATGCACTAGGATTTACTCTAGGTTCCTACTCAGAAACACATTTTGTGGTTTCAGGCAAGATCTAAGGCATGTTACAACATTTCCACCTGAACTAAAAACCCGCTCAGATGGGGAGCTGGTGGCTGGAACACAAAGGTACTTTTTTGCCACTTTGCTCAGAGTGGGAAAGTGTACATGATGCTCTTTCCACCAATCTAGTGGATTTCCCTTACTATCCTGCATAGGGGACACCAAGTAGCTGCTCAGCTCTGCTTCAACTGCTTGCTGACGTGACACAGTGGGTGCAGTTGAAGGGGCTGCCTCGGTTCCTTTGAAAAAGCTTCCCAATGATCTCTTTGGCTTCTTGGTTTCTGCTGAAGATGCAGAAGGCTGAGGTTCGGTGATGGTGCTCCCTTCGGTACATCCTGAGTGGTCTGCAGCTGCTGACTCCATCTCAGTTTTTATTTTCTCTTGAATGGTGGGGACAAGGTTGGCAGAAATGTATGATGCTTTAAATCTGGGATCAACAAAACTGGCTAAGTCAAAAAGCTCTTCTGTGGTGGGATCTGAGAACTTCTCATCAAGGTATGCAAGGATGTCAGATTTGATGGCTTTGGTTAGCTCTACATCATCTTCTTCCTCAGCCAGCACTCGTGAATGGAGGATGTGTAGAACAGGTTTCACAGATGAAATTGTCACATACTCTTCCCCCGACAGGGCGTCTGTGAATTCCATCAGAGGAGCGAGAGCTTTGCTAATGGCCTCCAACACATCCAAGTCAGACCATTTTGGAACAAGATGCCCTGATGCTCTGTCATCAGAGAGGACCTGCGATAACAATAATAATTATATTTATGTAGTGATTTTCAACTTAAAGAGGAAGCTCATTTTCTTTTCAACATTGACTCTATTTTATCATCTACCTCTCCAAGAGTATTGGAATTTAAATTTTTGAAATGCATTGAAACAAAAGTCCCTTGATTCCTACAGGAGCAATTACAAAAAAAATAATTTCTGCCACTCTTTTAGATTGAGGTATATGGGAAAATACTTAAATTGTCCTTTAAATAATATCAGAGCAATTACATTAAATACTAAAATTTGTTCCTAAGCACATCCAGTAAGACACACAATAAAATAAAGTACCAAGAATCATAGCTTACCTGTGATGGCTTTCTTTTGCTCAAGGAACCTTGCAGTCATCAGTTGCATTGATCCCCATCTGGTGGGGCATGACGTTTTGAGCTTGTGTTGTGGCAGGTTCAACTCCATCTGTGCCTTGCATAATGCCTTCTTCTTCATCCAGCTGTAGGAAAAGGAGCTGACGATCTTTTTGCAGACCTCCGTGGTGCGATCCACCGCAGGCTGATATTTCAGAGCATTTTCTAAAACAGACACGCACACACATGCTAATACTGCTGTAGCCATTATGTGCCAAAACATAATTTATTTTAGTATGGCCTACAATGTACAATCACACATAGAATATAGTAAACACAACTGTAATTTTATACCTACAATGCTGAATTAAACTTTATGCTAATAAGACATAATTAAATATGTTAATATGGCCCACATTGTACAATTACACACACACAGAGTTTAGTACACACAGAAAAATAACTGCAGCCATTAAACTGTCACTTTATACCTACACTGTTGAATTATACTTTATGCTGATGAGAGATAATTTAATATTTGCCATACACAGTACAGTCAGTCACACTACCAATAACACAGTAGGCTATTTAATATTTTATATTATCAGCCAGTCAAGCCACTACTAAAACATATCCCCAATTACATGTACACACTTACCAATTGCCAGGTGCAGTCTGTGTCCAAAGCACTGTTCCCGCATCCACTGGTTGAGCTCTGTAGCTTTGACAACATTAGCACCATTATCAGTTGTGATGGCGACGAGGTTTTCTTCTTTGAGGTCCCACGCAGACAGCATCAGTCTCAGGCCCTGTGCGATCATCTCTCCCGTGTGATCCAGCCCAATCTCACAAGGATTCGTGAAACTGTCATGTAAATTTTTGTTTCGGTTTCATGCGCACCAACACGATTTCGTCATGTTTTTCGTGCCACTCACGATGGTATGGTGTACCTCTTCTCAGGTACGTGCAAGAGGCGTTTAAACCCCGTGCGCTCCACTGTAGCTATGGGAGCCAAATCCTTTGCTATGTGGTAGGCTATCGCGTTGGTTATTTCTATCCACCTTTTAGAAGTTCTCTCGTATGGTGTAGCTCCCGCAAATGCCTCCATTATGGGTTGCTGTCTGGGGGTGACCGTGACACTTCTCGAACCTTGTTTCTGGCTTTGAGCTTTTCGCACATCTTCAAACTCAACAGCATAGTTGTGCTGTAGGTGGTGGAAAAGGTTAGACGTGTTGCTTTGGGAAGTTACGAAGGTTTTCAGACACACTTTGCACTTTGTGTTCTTTTGCTCAGCATCATCTTTGTGGAACCCAAAATATTTCCAAACGACAGATGTGGAATTTCTTTTTGGAATGAGCACAACAGGCTCAACTTCGACCAATACTGCTTCATCTACGGATGCGTCAGCCACTTCTACATTTAAACCATCAGCCATTTCCTTGTCGTCTGTTTACCTTCTTGCTCAGAGTGAATGGGTGGAGTCACGTGACTCCACACGCTGTCCCCTGTCTTAAAGGGGAATGAACATAGAATACCGGCGCACAGTCAGAACAGACCAAAAATAATTTTATTTTTTAAAACACCGAATTTACCGACATGGGCAAAATGACGTCGGTCATCGTAATAAATTTCGGTAACGGTAAATTTTCGGTTTATTGCCCAGCCCTACGCTGGAGGTTCTAGAAAGGAGAGGTTAGTTGTGAAATTCGTTTGAGAGGGGAGAAGGATAGAGGCCTTAAGTCAGGAAGGAGGCAGGGGCGTGGCTGCCTGGTAGGAGCTTATGATTGGGAAATGCAGGTCAATTTCAATTTCAGTTAATCGTTTATATCATTCACCAAAAACAAATACAACATAAATACATATGCAACAAATAACATTTGAATGAAAGGGTGGCAGAAGGAACTAAATTTAGGAGGAAAGCTTGTTGTTCGGGCTGCACAGTGGTGTGGTGGTCCAGCCCGATCTCACGGGGATTCGTGAAACTGTCACGTAAGTTTTAGTTTCGGTTTCGTGTGCACCAACACGATTTCGTCATGTTTTTCGTGCCGCTCACCACGAAATGTTTTTCGCTGTGGTAATCACATCTGAAAGTGGTTTATACCGGCGGATTCATGACGATCTAAGCTGTTCATCGGCGTATACTGCTTGTGTGATCGCGTTTGCGGCCGCCGGCCGCCGGACATTCTTGAAATTCCTATGCAAATTGGTCAGTGTACCACCGGCTTATGGTTAGGTTATGGTTAGGTTATGGTTAGGGTTATGGTTCGGGTTATGTTTAGGGACGATGTCATGCAAAATATAGCGTTGGATTCGCCATGGTTTTACATTAAAAATATAATATACACATTCTTTTGAAATACGTTCTGAGTGGCACGAAAAGTCCGCCGTTTAAAATACATTGGTGCGCATTTCGTGGTGAGCGGCACGAAAAACATGACGAAATCGTGTTGGTGCGCACGAAACCGAAACTAAAACTTACGTGACAGTTTCACGAATCCCCGTGAGACCGGGTTGGGTGGTCAGCACTTTTCACCTAGCAGCAAGAAAATCCCTGGTTCAAATCCCAGCCTGGGCCTGGGATCTTTCTGCATGGAGTTTGCATGTTCTCCCTGTGCATGCTTGGGTTTTATCCAGGCACTCCGGCTTCCTCCCACAGTCCAAAAATATGCTGAGGTTAATTGGTTAGTCTAAATTGCCCGTAGGTGTGAATTGTGTGTCTGTGATGTGTGATTGTCTGTCTATATACACACGTGGACAAAATTGTTGGTACCCCTCAGTTAAAGAAGGAAAAACCCACAATTCTCACTGAAATCACTTGAAACTCACAAAAGTAACAATAAATAAAAATTTATTGAAAATTAAATAATCAAAAACAGCCATTACTTTTGAATTGTTGATTAACATAATTATTTAAAAAAACAAACTAATGAAACAGGCCTGGACAAAAATGATGGTACCTCTATGAAAGATTGAAAACTATTTGACCAGAGTGACATGATTAACTCAGGTGTGTCATTTAATTGAGATCACAGGTGTTTCCAAACTCATAATCAGTCAGTCTGCCTATTTAAAGGGAGACAAGTAGTCACCCTGCTGTTTGGTGAAAAGGTGTGTACCACACTGAACGTGGACAACAGAAAGCGAAGGACAGAATTGTCCCAGGACATCCGAAAAAAAATTATAGACAAACATCTTAAAGGTAAAGGCTATAAGACCATCTCTAAACAGCTTGACGTTCCTGTGACAACAGTGGCTCATATTATTCAGAAGTTCAAGACCCACGGGACAGTAGCCAACCTCCCTGGACGTGGCCGCAAGAGGAAAATTGATGACAAATTGAAGAGACGGATCGTTGGAATTGTATCCAAAGAGCCCAGAGCAACCTCCAAAGAAATTAAAGTTGAACTCCAAGGCCAAGGTACATCAGTGTCAGATCGCACCATTCGTCGTTGTTTGAGCCAAAGTGGACTTCATGGGAGACGACCAAGGAGGACACCACTGCTGAAAAAAACTCATAAAAAAGCGAGACTGGAATTTGCAAAAATGCATGTTGACAAGCCACAAAGCTTCTGGGAGAATGTCCTTTGGATAGATGAGACCAAACTGGAGCTTTTTGGTAAGGCACATCAACTCTATGTTCATAGACTCAAAAACCAAGCATACGAAGAAAAGAACACTGTCCCTACGGTGAAACATGGAGGAGGCTCAGTAATGTTTTGGGGCTGCTTTGCTGCATCTGGCACAGGGTGTCACAAGTGTGCAAGGTACGATGAAATCTGAAGACTATCAAGGCATTCTGGAGAGAAATGTGCTGCCTAGTGTCAGAAAGCTTGGTCTCAGTCGCAGGTCATGGGTCTTCCAACAGGACAACGATCCAAAACACACAGCCAAAAACACCCAAGAATGGCTGAGAGAAAAGCGTTGGACTATTCTAAAGTGGCCTTCTATGAGCCCAGATCTGAATCCCATTGAACATATGTGGAAGGAGCTGAAACATGCCGAGAAGACACCCATCAAACCTGAGACAACTGGAGCTGTTTGCTCATGAGGAGTGGGCCAAAATACCTGTTGACAGCTGCAGAATGCTCATTGACAAATACAGAAATCGTTTAATTGCAGTGATTGCCTCAAAAGGTTGTGCAACAAAATATTAAGTTATGGGTACCATCATTTTTGTCCAGCCCTATTTCATTAGCTTGTTTTTTAAATAATTATGTTAATCAACAATTCAAAAGTGATGGCTGATTTTGATTATTTAATTTTCAATAAATTTTTATTTATTGTTACTTTTGTGAGTTTCAAGTGATTTCAGTGAGAATTGTGGGTTTTTCCTTCTTTAACTGAGGGGTACCAACAATTTTGTCCACGTGTGTATGTAGCCCTGTGACAGACTGGCGACCTGTCCAGGGTGTCCCCTGCCTTCGCCCGAGTCAGCTGGGATAGGCTCCAGCACCCCCCGCGACCCTAGTGAGGATAAAGTGGTGTATAGAGAATGGATGGATGGAGCTTGTTGTTCCTCAAGAAATAGTTTGTACTACTCTGAGGCCAGACATTGTTTTGTGGTCTGTGCAGGAACAGTCAAAGTATTTCATTGAGTTAACAGTCCTGTGGGAAAATTCAGTGGAGGCAGCTAATGAGAGGAAGAAGGTGAGATATACAGACCTAAAGAGAGAAGCTGAGCAGAGGGGATGGAAAACCAGAGTTCACCCAGTTGAAGTGGGGTGTAGGGGCTTTATTTCAGGGTCAGCTGTTTCATTTTTGAGGGAGCTGGGAGTGCAGGGCCAGAGTCTGAGGAAGACTGTGAGGGACATGGCAGATGAGGCTGCTGGATCTAGTCAGTGGAGATGGATTACGAGAAATAATAATGGTTGAGGGGTGAAATAGAGGCGATGAGGGAGTAGACTCTGCTAATGTAGCTGCAACGGGACACAAGCCAGTGTCTTATTGTGCCGGTCCCAAGCCCGGAAAAATACAGAGGGTTGTGTCAGGAAGGGCATCCGACGTAAAACTTTGGCCAAGTCAATCATGTGAATCAAATGTATGACTTCCATACGGGATCGGTCGAGGCCCGGGTTAACAACGACCGCCATCGGTGCTGTCGACCTACAGGGTGCCAGTGGAAAATGGACTACTATTGGTCAAAGAAGGAGGGGAGGAAGGTGTGTTCGTAGGAAGAGAGAGAAGAGGAACACCAAGAGTCTAGGACTGAGAGTAGGGACTTTGAATGTTGGAACTATGACAGGAAAAGATAGAGAGCTGGTTGATATGATGCAGAGGAGGAAGGTGGACATACTGTGTGTCCAGGAGACCAGGTGGAAAGGTAGTAAAGCTAGAAGTTTAGGAGCAGGGTTCAAGTTGTTCTATCATGGTGTAGATAGGAAGAGAAATGGAGTAGGAGTTATCTTGAAGGAAGAGTTTGTTAGGAATGTCCTGGAGGTAAAAAGAGTGTCAGATCGAGTGATGAGCCTGAAGCTAGAAATCGAAGGTATGATGTTCAATGTTGTTAGTGGGTATGCTCCACAGGTAGGATGTGAGCTGGAGGAGAAGCAAAAATTCTGGTTGGACCTTGATGAAGTGATGCAGAGCATCCCTAGAAGTGAGAGAGTTGTCATTGGTGCAGATTTCAATGGACATGTTGGTGCAGGAAACAGAGATGATGAGGAGGTCATGGGCAGGTTTGGTATCCAGGAGAGGAACGCAGAAGGACAGATGGTGGTTGACTTTGCAAAAAGGATGGAAATGGCTGTAGTGAATACTTTCTTCCAGAAGAGGCAGGACATAGGGTGACCTATAAGAGTGGAGATAGGAGCACACAGGTAGACTACATCTTGTGTAGACGGTGTAATCTGAAGGAGATCAGTGACTGCAAAGTAGTGGTAGATGAGAGTGTAGCCAAACAGCATAGGATGGTGGTGTGTAGGATGACCCTGGTGGTGAAGAAGATGAAGAGGGCAAAGGCAGAGCAGAGGACCAAATGGTGGAAGCTGAAAAGGGAAGAGTGTTGTATGACTTTCAGGAAAGAGTTGAGAGAGGCTTTGGATGGTCAGGAGGTGCTTCCAGATGACTGGACAACTACAGCAAATGTGATCAGGGAGACAGGTCGGAGAGTACTTGGTGTGTCATCTGGAAGGAAAGGAGATAAGGAGACTTGGTGGTGGAATGAGGAGGTGCAGGAGTGGATCCAGAGAAAGAGGTTAGCTAGGAAGAAGTGAGACACTGAGAGGACTGAAGAGAGTAGACAGGAGTACAGGGAGATGCAGCGTAAGGTGAAAGTAGAGGTGGCAAAGGCCAAACAAGGGGCTTACGATGACTTGTATTCTAGGTTGAACAGTAAGGAGGGAGAGACTGATCTGTACTGATCTTTTCCCTCTCCCAATGGGCAGAGATCCACGAAGAGGAAGTGTAGATCAGGTGGGGAAGTGGCCTGTTAGATTCTCTCTGGGACCATCTCAGGTAAATTTTTTTCTTTTCTTTTCTTTTCTTTTTTTTAATTTTTTTTTATATAGCATTAGCAATTAGTACTTGCATCTTAGATGACGTCTGCTTGTATAGTCTCTGTCTGAGGTGAGGTTGGCTGAAGTAGTGAAATAGTTTAGGAATTAGTGGGTAGCATCAAAATGTAGCACTAGCATCTGGAGAGCTTATAAGTATAATTTCTTTGTCATTTTTTAGCAGTTGGCGGTAGATGTTCAGCATCTTGCTCTAGCTAACTGGTATCGTCGACACTGGTCACTACCTGGAGCATCTCATAAACGGGTCCGGGTCAGTGGAATGTGGCGGTGCTGTTTGGATTGTGTAAGAGCAGTGTGAACTGGCACTCGGGAGGGTGAATCTGGGATGCCAGAGTTCAACACCTAGCCTCCTGGAAGGTGTTGTGGGATGAAATGAGCAGAACATCGTTCAAGGGAGGTTTCCACCTAATGATTCCACCCAGAGATGTGTTAGTAATCACTGCTCAATGGTGTTTATAGTGGTAGGTCAGGGATCCTTGGTCCTTCACTGAGTCTGCATCAGTCTTGATTGGAGCACAAGTGTCTTTGGTTTAAATTAATTATTGGATTACAGCCAGACAAAACACATGTCAGAGCTATAGTTTTTCCTTCTTCACTTTCTTCTCTAAAAATCTTGGGTTATTTTGACAATGTGCTTTGGATAGCTATCATGCTGGAATGATCTTATTGCAGTCATGCAGCCCCATATCCTCACAATCCCACCTCTGTGCTGCACTGTCAGATTAATTATTTGCTGATCAAGTTCACACTAAACATGCTGGAAATATCTGAGCCAAACAAATTTATCTTGGTCTCATCTGATCAAAGAATATACTTTAGTTTTCATCCGGCATTGTCACGCTCTTAAACAAAGTTTCCTCTTGCAGTTTTGTGGTGAATAGAGAGAAAGAGTCGCTGTGTTTTGGATGCCACTAGAAGTTGATGTTATGCACTGTCCTTGACACTGTATCTAATTTCCAATCACTGGTCCTATTCCACGTCTGAAGCACCTGCCCATCTGTTTTTAGAGCAGAATTTTGCAGGTACCTACTGTCTGTGGAGACATATAGGAGGATTACCACTGCAGCTCTAATTAGTGGTGAAATGGACTGTTCTATATATTCTGATTACTGATGCAGCAGTTTTTTTTCACAGTCCTTAACTTGGCCACCAGTCTTCCTGTATACTTTTCCATCTTTGTAAAGTCTCAAAATTGGATTTTTACAAATTCCTCTGACAATTCTTTTTCATTTGCAGGCATGCAGATAGACATAGCTCAGAGATTAAAATTTGAGAAAGATCTGGAAAATAATTGAACTTTTTTGCTCAGAGAACAAGGACATACAGTCTTCTCATATGCCATATCTAGTGATCAAACACATCACAATCACTGCAGTCAACTGGTTTATTAAGGATTCTTACAGGCCAAGACATGTCTGACTAACAAGACTAACAATAATGAATTGATCGAGTGCTGCTACAACAGGCCCAAGAAAAGAAGTTACATGCAACATTTGTGGGAATGACGATTGAGCAGAAGACCAGCATCCACACTGAGTTAGATATATATGGTAGGACAGTGCTCTAAGAAAGCTTCTTTCATAGCTAAGGATGGAGTGGCTTCAACAGAATGGGAACATTACTGGGATGACACTCCACATCCACTGTGCTGAGGATGAACATTTTGGCCAGACTCACTGACAAAAAATCTACAGATTTTGTTTTCACCGCTCCACAAGTAATCCCGGATATGCTTTGATTTCATATTAATAATGCAACACGCACACCTCCCATGGAAAAGATGCTTGGTAGGCAATATCAAGACAGCCCAGCAGTACATTATTGGGTTAACAGAGGTGCACAATGGTGTTATGAGAGCACAAGAGACAGGTTCTACATGTATAAGTAGAACAACAAGATGTCCAAAAATTAGGCCTGCCAAAGGCTAGAATCCAAATTTTGATCTGGATGAGGTTATAAAACGTTTCACAAATCTGAAAATGGTTTATAAAGAGAGTCTCCTTGTTCAACTAGCCCAGATCTGATTGGTCCAGTGGGTCAAGGCACAAGTCCATCCCAGAATAACTAGGTCTGTGTTTGTGACCCCACCTCTTCTACCCACCTTCTTGCACCCCCAATAACACTGGGACATTTACATTCCAACATCCCAAAGCAAAGACATTGATTACTGAGAAGCTGTCTAAACCTCCTTTGACTTCCTTTCATTTAATGCTTTCCTGAGTCTAATTATTTTGCCATATTGTTTGTGTAAGCACCACAGCTAAGCAATTGGAGGAGGTGGGACTGCATGGCACCCCAATAAATTGGGTATGAAGCACATTTTCCCTAATTATGACTAAATTACAAGGTTTGTTAATCATTTCTGTGCTGGCCTCTGTAATGAAACAGAGCAGACAAGATTGAGCCTGTCTGCAGAGGAGATTCTGTAGACAGGCAGAGCATGTTCCTTGTTAGGTGTTTATATTTGTAAATAGAACTTTTTGAGACTATTTTCATTTTCCCCATTGGTACATATTCACAGACAAAAGGGACACAACAGGGAAATAATGGTACAGTCAACAAGCGGGAAATATCTACAAAGCTTAAAAAGCTGAGTGATTACATGACTGCTCTAGATTATTTACTTAATTATATAAGTAAAATAATCAACCAGACTATAATTAAAAGCCAGACTTAAATCTTGAGTTTGCTTTAAAAACAGCAACACTTGCTGCTGCCCTCAGAACTTCAGAAACACTGCTCCAGAGATGTGGACCATGATAGCAAAAGGACACCTCACCGCGGGTGTTCGTTCTGACTTTGGGAATCACTAAAAGGCTGCTACTTGAAGCCAAGAGTTCAGTTTTGTTTAAATAACTTATAGCATAGGTTGTCTCAGGCCACTTCACCTACAGTTGTGCTGATAAGTGTACATACCCCAGCAGAATTTATGATTTCTTGGCCATTTTTCAGGGAATATGAATGATAACACAAAAACCTTTTCTTTCACTGATGACTAGTGGTTAGGTGAAGCCATTTGTTGGGGCGGCTGTGGCTCAGGTGGTAGAGCGGGTCGTCCAATGATCGAATGGTTGGCGGTTCGATTCCCGCTCTCGCCTTGTCATGTGCTGCATGCCGAAGTTTCCTTGGGCAAGATTCTGAACCCCGAATTGCCTACCAGTGACTGTTCCACTGGTGTGTGAATGTATACTGACTGATGTTGCAGGTTGATTAGCAACCTGCACATTAGTGTGTGAATGTGTGTGTGTCTGGGTGAATGGGAGCAATTGTTGTAAAAGCGCTTTGAGTACTCTGATGAGTAGAAAAGCGCTATATAAGAGCAAGTCCATTTACCATGTTGTCAAACAAATTTGTTTACTCTTTTTAAATCAAAATGACAACAGAAACTACTCAAATGACCCTGATCAAAAGTTTACATACCCCAGTTCTTAGTATTGTGTATTGCCCCCTTTAACATCAGTGACAGCTTGAAGTCTTTTGTGGTAGCTGTGGGTGTCTCTTTATTTTCTTAGATGGTAAAGCTGCCCATTCTTCTTGACAAAAAGCCTCCTGTTCCTGTAAATTCCTGGGCTGTCGTTGTCATGTTGGAACGTCCAAGTACATCCCATATGCAACTTCTGGGCTGATGATTGCAAATTTTCCACCAGTATTTTCTGACAATATGCTGCATTCATCGTGTCATCAATTTTGAGCAAATTTCCTGTTCCTTTGTAGCTCACACATCTCAAAACATCAGTGATCCACCTCCGTGTTTCACAGTAGCAATGGTGTACCGTCACTATAGACTTTGTTGACTCCTCTCCAAATCTAACATTTATGGTTGTGGCCAAAAAGTTAAATTTTCATCCCATCACTCCAAATGACTTTGTGCTAGAAATTTTGAGGGTTGTCCCTGTGCTGTTTGGTGTATTGTACGAGGGATACTTTGTGGCATTTGCATAGTAATGTCTTTCCTCTGGTGACTCAACCATGCAGCCCATTTTTCTTCAAGTGCCTCCTTATTGTGCATCTTGAAACAGCCACACCTTACTATGTGGTGTACTCCAGTGAAAAAAAAGTTTTCTCTTATCATTCATATTCTCTGAAAAATCACAAATTACAAAAAAAAACACAAATTCTGCCAGGATATATAAACTTACAAGCACAACTGTACAAAAATGAAGACCTAACAACAGTATATTACCGAGACAAACCCCACAAGTCCCAAGAATCCCTTAGAGCAGCTCTTCCGCAACAACGGGAAGAAAAAAACTTCCCTTGAACAGGAAGAAACCTCTGGCTGAAACAGGCCTCTTAACAAATTACACGCTGTGGATGTTCCACAATATTTTTGACAATGCATGTAAATCTATACTGCAAAAAGTAATGCTGACATTTCAAAAGCTTGTTGGGAGATTGGGGCTCTGTTGTAAGCAGCATCTGCACCCTGATTATGTTGCTGTACAGTTGATGGTGATGCTGTTGTACTCTCAGGTTACCCACCCGGAGATACCTGCTGGCACATGTCTTGAGCTGAGCTACTTTCTGAGAAACCATCGATCAATAGATATTCCAGGCCAGAGTGAGGAAAAACTGGCCATAGGGGCTCAATTAAGTACAGAACTGGCACAAAAGTATCAAAATTAAAGAGATTTTTTGGTTTCTGTGTGTGTCTAATCAGACACTCTTGCACATTTTCACTGCTACTGACTCAATAAACTCCATTCTACAGGATAAACTGGTACAGGCATTGTAATGTGAAAAACATTCCCCAGCTTGAAATATGTTACTTTTTCATATTTAAGTTTTTCCACTACAATCTGGAGACCTCTAATAATTGTACTTTGACTCCTTGAGGGTCAGAACCCATAGACTTGAGGACACTGGACAAGTCTAAAGAGAGTTGTTGTTTTCATAGCTATACCTGGAGTTCTTGTGTTTTTTCAAATGGCATTAGTTTTTCATAAATCATAAATAGTTTTGTTTAATGGTTTTTGTTTCATGTTTCATGAGTAATTTTATTTCATTATATTTTTTAGAAAAATTTAATCTGAGCTTGACTGATCTAAACGTCTAACTTTAACACCATGACGCCTGGATTTATTTACAATTAAGTAAAAAACATTTTTTGCGTGTGTTTTTCCTTTTCAGCTGATGCTACAATAAGTGGAGATTGTTAATTTGTCTATTACACATAGAACAGATAAATAATAATAATAACAGATATATAATAATTAGGTCCCACTCCAACCGGTCCTATGAGAAACCGGTGCTTGCAAAAGATTCCGAGGTGCGTACTGAATATGCACAAACCAGCACTGGGGGAATGGATACGTTACCTCGGCTGCAGTCTGAATGAAAGTGGTATGTTGCAAATTCGCAGCAATAGGCATCAGGGGGTTAAGGATGAACTAGGTCACCCTTTGGATGGATAAAATGTTTTCACAAATCAAATCCTGTTCCACAGATCGGCAACACAACATCTGTCTCAAAACAATAAGTGAATTTAAAAATGAGAATTAGTTTTTGTTGTTTCTGTCATTTTTGTCTCTCGACAAAAACTAAAGCCACATTAAGAGAAAACAGGCATCACAAAGGTGATTACCTTTTAGCGTTAGCTCAGACTTTCTACTTCAGACTCTGTGTGTATTCACATTAAGAGCACATACTGTCACAAATCTGAAGAACTGACTCCATGGTTGACCATCGTGTGACTCTTCACCACACAAAATGCAACAGACTGTTTCAATATAGAGCTACAATGAATGTACAAAAAATACTGCAAGACAGGAATGCTGGTAGAACACCACACCACATAGTAAGATGAAGACCTTACGAATTTTAAACAAAAAACAGAAAACCCAACAATCCAAGTGTGCTTTTGGGTCCCCTATGAACAAGCAGTCGATGACCGTTGGAAGGAACCTGGTTCCTGTCAGAAGATTTTGTATTAGGTGGAGGTTTTTAAAAGAACTATTGGGACAATTACAGTAGTCCAGCCTAGAAGTTACAAATATGTGGACTAGTTTCTCAGTGTGATTCTGAGAGATGTTCCTGATTTTGACAATTTTATGTTGCTGAGAGAAATCCGTCTTACAGACTTGCTTTATGTGTGTGTGTTAAAGGACACACCGTGATCAAAAATGCCTCCAAAGTTCTTTATACTAGAACTGGAGGCTACGGCAACGTCATCCAGAGTAACTATCTGCTTAGTGTGTTTCTCAGGTGTTTAGGGCCAAATACAATAACTTCATAAAATGGAATATAAAACTTCAGTGCTGGTTCCACAGGAGCTTGTCTGGGAAGTCCTCTCTGCTTTTAAGATTAGGCTTTAAATGTAACTTTCTGATAGGGCTTATAATTAGAACTGACCCCAAACCATCCCCTGTTAATGCTGCCAGAGACTCAGACTGCTGGGGATGTTCATGATGCACTATGCACTGCTCTCTCTTTTTCATTTTTCTTCCTTGTATATGCCACCATTGCTTTTGTGCCATCTCTCTATTGTAGTTTGTGTTTGATTCTCTCTCTCCCTGTGCCTTTTTGCTGTTACGTCTGGCTCAAGAGCTGCATGTTGCTGTTCTGTGGTTGCTGGCCCACATACCTGCTCAATATTCATCACTCTAATCTTTTCTCTCTCCCCTCCCCTAACCTTAACCAGTCAAGGCAGACAGGAACTCACTAAGAATTTGTTTGTAAAGGTTTCTTCTGGGTGAAAGAAAACTATTCCTCCCCGCTGCTACAAAGTTCTGCTCAAGATGGAATTTTTGGGTTTCTCTCTAACACTGTAATGTCTTTATTTTAACATGTAAAGCATTTTGATGTGTTGTGTTATGATTTGGTACTATTTACACTAAACTTGGCTGAACTAAGTGAGTAACTTGTAATTTTCTAGACAATTTAGTTTTGTGGTCATGAATTTAGCTCAGTACAATTTAGTCCCACTGTGTACACTGATTAAGTGTACCAGGTTGTATTTACCTCTTGGAAGCTCTCAAATCTGTCTCACGGCTTTCAGTTTAACTTCAACTTACTCCGTGCCATTTTTTTTCCTTTTCTTATTTCCCCCATACTCAGACACTGAGTTAGCCTCAGCCTGGCCTGCTTTATAGTTGAGTTGGTTGTCTGATCACATACACTAACGACGTGTTTTTTTCTCGATTCCTGCCCTCTCTGTTTTTTCCTTAGAAAGAGTGATGGGTTTACAGTGTCAGTGATGGATTTGCTTCTGTGTCTGATCCACTCCGACTCTCTCACAGACTCACACACACACACACACACACACACACACACACACACACACACACACACACACACACACACACACACACACACTCACACACTGTGTATCCCTATCCTTGTGGAGACCTACCATTGACTTCCATTCATATCTAACCCCTAACCTTAACCCAGACCAAAACAATGCCTAACCTAACTCTAAATAAACGTTTTTGCACTTTTACTTTTTTCAGTAACAACAACATGGCCAAGAAAACACTTTCCCCTCACAGTGGTTTTGGTTTTCCTATGGTTGTGAGGACATTAGGTCCCCACAACCCCTATAATTACACACACACACACACACACACACACACACACACACACACACACACACACACACACACACACACACACACACAGATTTTCAACACTTTCCATGTCATTGAACTAAATTCACATTGACACAAGTTGCTGCTGGTGGTTGATAAAGGGCATGAAGAATAAAATTGTCAACCTGAGACAGCCCTTAAAAAATATGCCCTTGAATCCCTTAATAGTGATTTAATGTGAATTTTGAGAAGAAAAAAAAACCCAAACTAAGACAAAAAACAAATATGACACTAGCCTGACTGACCAGCATACTTAAATACCTAAACAGGCTGCTGACTTACTGATGCTACAAGCAACTACTTAAAGAGATTGCTGACTGACTATCATCGCAAAAAAAGAACTTAAAAAGGATTATGGCT
This sequence comes from Acanthochromis polyacanthus, assembly GCF_021347895.1. Lineage (NCBI taxonomy): Eukaryota > Metazoa > Chordata > Actinopteri > Pomacentridae > Acanthochromis > Acanthochromis polyacanthus. Next base: position 35,940,495 of record NC_067119.1, on the reverse strand, counting down.
AACCAGATGTACAGAAAGGCTTAATTGTACAACTACTGTTCATAATTCTGCCCATAAACCTACATCAGAGATTTCCTCCCCATGTGATGGCAGTGAGTACAGGGTGCAGGGTGTCACTGAGACCTGCTACCTTGTTGTAATGTCCTGAACATAAGGATTCTTTTTCTGCTGTTTTCAGGATTAAAGATTTAATCCTTCACCTGCAGAAGCCTTAAATCACTTAATGTCTGCTGTTGAACCTCAGTTGCCTACATAGGCTATAAGACGTAGAAAAGCCCTGTAGCATGACCCCAACCTGAAAGTGTCAAAACCTGCATTACCACTAGCGCCATCAGAGGCTGACCACAAAAAGACCTGGCTTCATTAGCCACCAATTCTAATCATAACAAAAAGTCAAAGAAAGGGCATTATTTTCTCACAGGCCATTGGATTTTTTTTTTTTTTAATGTAATGCTTCAGAAACTTAATTGTGATTAACACAGTAAATGTAATGTCCTGCGTTGTCAGACCTGAATATCTGTTGTGTCACTAAAGCTAACCGGAGAAGACGGTGTTCTGTCAGAGTTAAGATTTCTGTTAGTTATAGCACCTCCTGGTGGCCGTTCTTGATAATTTCCTTAGCTGATCACCTGTTCATGTCATGTGACTAGAGTCAGGAAGTGTTTTCTTCCGGCACACATAGGAGTGGATGGAAATGAGTTAGCAGACAAGTATGCAAAAAGAGGGGCTGCTAAAGATGTAGTTGACTTTCCTGTGAAGTATAGTAGATCTGAAGTTACAACAATAGTAAAAGAACGAATGAAGAGGAAATGGCAGAGACAATGGGATACTTGCTTGAAAGGTCGCTTCTATTACTCAAGTCAAAGAAGTGTAGAGGGGAATTTAGGAGAACAGGGCTGTTTAGGCCGGAAAGAGGAGGATGTCTTGTCGGGCATACAGGGCTGAATAGCACTCTGAGAAATATTGGAAAACATAATACAGGGGAATGTGAATGCTGTAGAGTGGAGGAGACTGTTGAGCATGTATTGATCTATTGCCCCAAGTTTCAGCAGCAGAGAAGAATATTTAAGAGAAAAGTAAAATCAAATTCGAGGTCAGGGAAATATTGAGAAATTTATCATTGAAACATGTTGCTAAAGCATTGCTTATATTTCTGGAAAGAACAGGTTTAAGAGAGAGGGTTTAAGGACTGCTAGGGCCTTCCTGCCCCACACTCCATTCCAGAAGGTGGCGGTAATGCACCTAAAAGTTGCGTGCCAACTGCCATTAAACAAAAAGAAGAAGAAGTGTTTTGCCTCAGAGAGGAGAATGTGGTCAGTAAGACAAGCTGATGTTATCTGCATCCATCTGCTCCAGCGTTTGATTTTGTGGCAGCATCGCCAGTATGTATACCTTATTTCATGTTTAACTGTGTTCTTACATGAGTATTGGAACAGATAGTAATGTTATAAGTTAAGTATGTTATGCCGATGTGTATAATGTTTGCCTGCGCTAAAGCTGTCTATGTTGGCTGATTATGATTACACTTTGTTTGTGATAGAAGATGAGTCCTTCATTGTCTTGTTATTTACATAGTTGCAGATTTAGCATATTAATGGCATGTTGCTTGTTTTCATCAACCAGTTTAATTGGCTCTTTGTCTAAGTGTACGGTAGCGTGATTATAATTGTATTTTCTGCCTTTGTTTCAGTTTCACCCTTTTTTAGCCAATAAACCTGTGGACAAACTTGGATACGGTCTATGGCATCATGGTGAAAAGAAAGTGTTTAGCTGACTGTTTATGCATCTTGAGTGCAGAGAAGACAGTACAGTGAAATGGCAGCTGCGACGCAGACCGGATAACGCAACGCATACCAGATGCAAACACCTCAGTCACACCACAGCCCTGACAAAACAGCCTTATCGCTATGGACGATGGATGAAGAGAAGACGTCCTCATGGGGCTCCACCAGAGTTTCTACAGTGACTGCCGCGGCCATGGCCAGAGCTAAAGTAGAGGCTGCCAAAGCACGCTTATCCTTTGCAGAGAAAGAGATGAAAATGAAGCTGGAAAAGGCACGTTTAGAGGCATCCATTGATATGCTAAAACTAGAAAAGGAAGCAGCGGTTGCTACAGCAGAAGCAGTAGCATTGGAGTCAGCTGCTGATGCTCACAGCGAATGTCATAGTCTTCAACTTCATGTACCTCCCTTTGATCCAGCACAGCGCACGAGAGAATACGTGGCTGAGCAGGCTAAGGAGCATGATATCACAGAGTCAGCGCCAGACGCATGTGCGTTCTCTACCCACGAAGAGGGTTTCATGGAACCACAGCCTCCATGTTCCTTTCAAACTCATCTCAACGTAGAGAGTAACCGTTCTTCAGCTGATGCCAACCAAGCCATTGACCCCAAGCCTCAAACGTCCTACAGAAACACAGCTCAGAAGTCACACCATGCTTCAGATGCTCCAGACCCTTTCAGAAAAGATCTAAGCGGCTTTGAAGGAAAGGGACCAGCATTAAACAAGCCAAGGGTTTCACAATCCCCTTATTCCAGGCATGACAACTCAGCTACTGATTTTGCAAAGCACTTCACTTGAAGAGAGCTTGTCACTACTGGCTTGCTGAAATTCAATGACCTAGCAGAAAGTTATAGAGCTTGGCGACGAACCTTTCTAAATGCCATTGCAGGCTTAGATCTGACTGCTAGTGAAGAAATAGACCTTCTAGTCAAATGGTTGGGAAGAGAATCAACTCTGCATGCTGAACGAATAAGGGTGGTCCATATTAATGACCCGCTCAGAGGGCTACAGATGATCTGGGACAGATTGGATGAATGCTATGGTGTGCCAGAAGTAGTCGAGGCTGCTCTTTATCGGCGCATAGACAATATCCCCAGACTATCAAACAAAGACTACTCAAAGCTTCGCAAGTTCAGTGATCTCTTAATGGAGCTAGAGTCAGTAAAGCTGGAGGGAGATCTTCCAGGTCTCTCTTGTCTTGATATGGCACGTGTGTTAACCCTATAGTCCAGAAATTGCCATACAGCCTACAGGAAAAGTGGCTCTCTGTTGGATCCAGCTACAAGCAGCAATATCGGGTGTCCTTTCCTCCCTTTGCTGTGTTTGTTGATTTCATCAGCACTCAGGCGAGGATCAGGAATGATCCAAGCTTCAATCTTTCTGGTCAGGCTGATGCTCACCTAAAAATGGACAAGATTCCATGGAGGACTAACAGACAGAGAGAAATCTCGGTTCATAAAACAGATGTATCTTCTGAAGGCCAACTTGTTTTGGATGAGCATCCTAAGAACATTGAAGATCCTAAGAAACAGTGCCCTATACACAAAAGGCCCCACTCATTAGCAAATGTCGTGCCTTCAGAGAGAAACCACTCGATGAACGCAAAGCATTCTTAAAAGAGAATGGAATATGTTTTAAACGTTGCTCATCCACATCACACATGGCCAGAACCTGCAAAATGAGTGTAACTTGCTCTGAGTGCCAAAGTGAGAAACATGTCTCCGCCCTCCACCCAGGAACACCACCCTGGTCCAAAGGCCAAGGCCCCTCCCCAGACCATGGCAGGGAGGAAGACTCAAAGACAAGTTCAGAGGTAACAGCACACTGCACGCAAGTTTGCGGAGGCGACTTCAGTGACAGATCCTGTTCTAAGATCTGTTGCAGATTTAGCATATTAATGGCACATTGCTTGTTTTCATCAACCAGTTTAATTGGCTCTTTGTCTAAGTGTACGGTAGTGTCATTATAATTGTATTTTCTGCCTTTGTTTCAGTTTCACCCTTTTTTAGCCAATAAACCTGTGGACAAACTTGGATACGGTCTATGGAGTCATGGTGAAAAGAAGGTGCTTAGCTGACCGTTTATGCATCTTGAGTGCAGAGAAGACAGTACAGACGGTTAAGCGACATTCTAATTATTAATGTGTTGTTGCACAGCTATTTGTTTAATGACAAACTGTAAATCACAGACTATTTAGATAGCAGAGTCTCGTGTTGAACAGGAAAAAGTGAAGGCAGTAAGTTTACTACATTTTGAAAACAGAACCTCTGTTCATAGGAGCCTCATATATTGAGGTGTGTGACTCCATTTGCATGTTTATTAGAGGATGCAAATAAGTGAATAGATATACGGTATCATTGTTTATCATAGGCATTTTTTCTGAAGTTTGATGGAGAGCTAAAACTAAGTCACACATTGTAATACTTTTCTGCTACAATGTAAATGAGAAGAATAAACTCCCACAACATGATCAAAGTAGTACTGGCATGACAGCTAAATATAACATTTCAATTGCAGCACAGACAAGATGGAGAATAAAATTCTCTCACTTAATTTTGAACTGACTGCAGCCTTTATTTCTTCAAGTGCTAAAAAATATATAACTGGAACAGAAAATATTTCCGGTATTACTTTGAAATGAGCCTCTGTTGTTGATGCTGACACTGTGAAGTCTTTCTGCATCATAGGTGTACCTGATACTTGGTGTTCAGACTGCTTTAAGATGAGTCATACACGTTACATTTTCGATTTGCATCTGCTGTTCATTCACAAAATAATCACATCACAAAAAACTAGACATGTCACGTGCTGGCATATGAACCCAAGCAGCAGGCACAAACGAGTGGGTGAGATTAACCCTTTAAGTCCCCCCATTGTACATGTCCGCCAGGACATATTTTTACATTTTTACATGCTGTAGTGTCATTTTTTGGACTATTTTTATTTGCTTTACATCAGAATAACCCTTACATCCCAGGTTTTAATGTTATGTATTGACTTATGTCTTACCTAGTATAATAAATTGCTTTAAAGTGCAATAAACCTTAAAAAAAATGAAAATCGTTTTTCTTTTTTTTACATATATTTCAAAATACAGAAATTGCATAGCTTTATCCTTCAAAATTTCAAATGTAAAAAAGTTGCACAATATTGTTTGGAACCACAGGAAATTTATTTGGAGTCAGTACATAAATTGCTTTTTGAGATATGGTCAATATTGTAACTTGAAAAAAAAAAACGAAAATAAATAACAGTGCAAAATTTGCATTAAGACATAAACATCAAAACAAACTATTCAAATTTCTAAGTGTGTCAGATACTTATGAACATAGGTATTTTATGTACAAAACACAGTCATTCACACAAAAGAAAATTGCTTTTGCTGAGTTGAAACTTCAGAATACAGGAACACAAATGATTTCAATTTTCTTTCAAACTACATATGCAATCAGGCAAAAATATGGACTCAAAGGCAAAATTTGCATAAAGACAACAATAACATCAAAACAAACAATTTACAATAGTGCAATCAAATTTCTAAGTGTGTCAGATACTTATGAATATACATATTTTATGTACAAAGCATGGTCATTCATAAAAAGTGCATTTGAAAATAAAAGAAAATTGCTTGTACTGAGTTGAAATTTCAGAATACAGGAACACAAATCATTTCAATTTTCTTTCAAACTACATATGCAATCAGGCAAAAATAGAGGGTGACGTCCACATGAACATCACAATAAACTATTTACCATCAGTTTGACATTCCAAGTCATTGTTCAGTCCCACCGGTGGAGCTGTGGTACAGTTTGTGACAGTTCCTGTCCACGATGACGCAGAGAGGCACTTTACATGCCTCACACATGAAGGGGGTGCACTTTCCACACTGCTTGCACCTCCGGCGCCCCACTGTAGGCTTTTTAGAGCCAGATGCCCCCTCAACAAGAGCAACAGGGATATGTTGGCTTCCCAGGACTTGTTGTGAGGGCACTGAGCAAAGTTCTTCTGACAGCTGCTCCAGGAATCCCTGGTGAGTCAGGGACTGCTGCTCCAGTCCACACAGTTCTTTGTGAACCAAAAAGCTGTTTGTCACGGCAATGTCGATGAAATGATGCAGCACTGTCAGGTACCATTTCCTGCTCTTCCTCCATGAAGAATAGGAGCCTATCAGCTGATCAGACAGATCAACTCCTCCCATGTATCTGTTGTAGTGCTTCACAGCTGCTGGCACTGGCACCTCCACCGCTGCATACTTCCTACCAGCCTTGCAGATCCTCTTTACAGTGTCCCCAGAGAAAGCAGTGTGAAGAGTGGAACACACACTCACCTCCCTTGTGTCCATCCATTTGATGAAGAGAAGGGGCCCCTCTCTGATCCACCTGATCGCCCCCCGTGGAGATTTTTTTGTAAGAGCATTGATTTTTGTTTTTGGGATGCTAATTCTAGCATCCCGATATGTCCCACAGGCTCCAAACCCCAGGTGGTGTAGGTGCAGGAACAGTACTGGGCTTGTGTAAAAATTATCACAGTAGATGTGATAACCAGACCCCAGGTAGCTCTTGTTGATGAGTGACATGACTGCATCGAACGAAAGCCCCTTACCAGTCACCATAGTGGATCTCCCGGTGTAAATGTTAAAATCCACGGTGTAGCCTATGGTGTCTGACAACACAAACAGTTTGATCCCCCACTTTGTTGGTTTGTTCTTGATGTACTGTTTCAGAGCAATTCTTGCTTTTGTGGCAACCATGCGCTCATCAACAGAAAGCTCCTGCCGGGGGTGGTACACAGCTTTACAAGCCACACGTAAGCTGTCGTAAAGGGGGCGTATTCTGTGTAAACAGTCATAGTCACCTGTACCTTTCTTGCCGTCATTGATCACGTCCTCCGCAGGGTCACTCATGTGCAGGTTTCCAGTAATGGTTTGGAACCGTTTCCTGGACATGACCTTCCTTGGATATTCCACGTGGAAGATGGAATCAGTACGCCAGAAATCCCGTATCTTTGGAAGCTTCAAGATGCTCATGTACAATGTCAGCCCAATGTACTGATACATTTCAGGCACTGTGACATCAGCCCATCTGAATTTTTTGCCTGCAGCAATATTTTTCGCTGCATTCTTGTTTGTGTTGGCACACAGAATTTTTATGGCTGTCTGGTCCATGTACATTTTGAAAAGCTCTGATGGAGAAGGGCTGTCCACATTTTCTGACAGTGGTGGCTGGACACCTGGCCTCCTTTTTGGCTGAAAATGTGGCAGAGAAGGTAAGCTGTCAGGCTCCTCCTCAGTTTTCCAGCCAGCTGCAGGGAGTGCCTCTGGCCTGGAGCTCTTGGTGATGGAGCGGCTGCTGCTGCCTCTCCTGGCTGGAGCCCGGGCCCTGCCTCTGCCTCTGCCTCTCCCTCTGCCTCTCTCCGCGGTACCAGGAGAGCAGGAGACCTCCATCTCCTCTTCCTCCTCCCCAACATTGTCAACACTACACACAGAAAAAGTTGCATGCTACGTTAGCTGTGTGCAGCGCATAACTTGTAAAAATGATGCGTATTTTGCGCGGAATGCTTTCGGCGGCGTTATATGCATCTTTTCTTTACTTTTCTTCAACTAAAAAAAGGCTTCTCATGAGTATAAACTTACATGACATTAGAATTATCAGTTCCCTCGATGAGGTCCGCTTCCTCCCCGCTGGTGGCAGAATCCAGTTCAGACGAAAGGCAGGACTCCTCATCATCCGACGCGGTAATTAGCTCCAGAGCTTCGGCCAAAGTAAAAAAACATTTTGCGCGGCTGTGATTTTGCGGCTCCATAACTACATGTGGAAGTGTGTCCAAGGTGTGTATGATGGATGTTTGGTGTGTGTGGGTTGTGTGTCTGAGTGTATTTGTAAAACAAAGTAGTAGAGCAAGCGAGTACCAATGCAGATTGTCCGACGAATTCCATAGAAAGAACTACTCCTGCGAAACGACGCCATTTCCTGTAGATGGGCGCCGGAACCTCACGTTTATAGGTCAGACACAGGTCGTGATCACATTGTGCCCACCATAGACATAATGGGAATGACCTGTCACATGATTCTTACGTTTTTTTCGGCATAGGAAGTGCTGCAAATGTCCGCAGTCTCGTTCATAAAGAGTTTTGTTATGTGCGCTTTATTATGTATTTTTACAAACACATCACTGCAACGAAAAAGCGCTCTGAGACCTGGTGATTGTATGAAATGTTAGTGTAACTCCCCAGATTTTATATGCAAAAAAAATGATCGCGCTATCTTATCTGGTTTCAAATCTATAGCCAATCAAAACTCAGTATGCAAAATGTAGCGCCGGCGCTACGTTGGGCCTTAAAGGGTTAAATAAGATTTAATGAGAAAATAAGAATAAATACAAACAGAAAGCGCTGAATAAAGGAAGCCGGGGGGGAACTGCGGGGAGGAGTAAGGTAAACTGAACAAAACTAAACTAAGGGCGGACCTGAAGGCCGAGTAGAACTAAACATAAAACAAAACTAAACTAAGGGGTAGGAAGACTCACGGAGGTCCTGGGTTTGGAAGGTGGAAGCAGGCGGAATGGATGGAGCAGACGGAGAGACGTGGCGAGGGCAGGGAAACAGGTAAATCGTCCAAAGGGGAGATAGAGTCCAGGAAACGGCGTGCAGGAGACAGGGGAACGGTGTGCAGAGTTTAGCGGAGTGCATCATGGGCTTGGATGATGAGCAATGAACCGGCACTGGAGCTGTTGGCGGATCCAGGCTTTATACTGAGCTGATTGTGCATTGAGTTCAGCTGAGCTTCTCCTCAGCAGCTTCTCCTCAGCTGAGTTTCTCCTCAGCTGTTCCAAATTGGCTGAATCAGAGCACTGGCACAGGGAGGCTGAATCCCAAACCGCCCCCTACACACTATCCCTACACACTACCCCTCCGTTTGCGCGTTCCCGTGGAGGGTCCTCCATATTAAGGGCCGTCCCAAACCGCGTAGTGCGGAGGGAGATTGGACTGTTCAGCCCTTAAATAGCGAGTCTGCATTGATGCTCACTCTGGACAACTTTTTCAGGAAGTGCAACATCGAAATGGAGGAGGAAACAAACATATCGATGTAAGTTCCACTTGCATCCATTATTTCTCCCACGCCTTTTTCACACTGACAGAACATCACAAAAAGAGTGGTGTAAAAAGATAAATCAAAAGAAACAAATCTTCTTCTCTGCTGACGTTTGATTTAATTGTGCACCCCCCTGACACCTTCAAATTTGAACACAACTGACAGAATTCATTTATTTGTTGGATTTGAAATACCAGATAATAAGATTGGAAAACATGTCAGATGACTTCAAATTATTTGAAGCAGAATGTAGCCCCTACATCATTGCCTGCAACCTGTGCCACAGCGCTACAGCCATGCACAGTAGGCGTCTTTGTGTTACCATGGTGATGACGTCTTCCATTTTCCGGTGAGGCGACAGGGTATCCCATTCCTGACGATCGTATTTATACCCTCCCCCTTCAATTAAAGTGCCCTCCACAGCTGCGAGTGTGACTTCTTTTGGAGTGACACTCGGTAGTGTAGGGGGAGTGTGTAGGGGGCGGTTTGGGATTCAGCCGGAGTGTGACAAGTAGGCTGAATCCCAAACCGCCCCCGATGCTGGGGAAAACCAAGGAAGGAGTTCTTGGGCAACAAAGTCCACACGGTTCCAGGGGTGGGCAGATCTGAGGCAGGCAGAGGACAAAAACACATTAGTCTTGAAGCACAAAATACAACAGGATCTAATAAGGCAAGACAGCAACTGACTCATGAGTCTAGCGCAACAATCTGGCGGAGAATGGATGAGAGAGCCAGTCTTTTATTGCCAGGTAGGTGATTAGTGATATGGGCGTCAGCTGTCCGGGCTCCAGGGTAACACTGATTAGACAGATGGGAGGCAGCTGGTGGCCGTACTCCGTATCATGCCCTGCAGAGGAGAGAGTGAGGAAGGGAAGGAGGGAGGGAGAGAGAAAAAGGGAGATACGAGGGAGGAAAAGGAAATAAAAAGGAGGGAGAGGGTCTTGGGGGAGCCAGGTGGGAGAGGGTGAAGAGGGAGCCTTGACACAAATGAAGTAGAAAGAAAAGAAGTGCATTACTCTGCCACAGCATCATTTCTCCATACTGGGTCAGGCCACAGGACTTCATCTACATCACAGGCCACATTTTCTCTGGCCAGGCAACGGGGGGAAAAAAACCCTGGTATGCCGTATCCATGCTCCTCTTCTTCCATTGTAGTGCCTCACAAACCAGTGCTTTGGCTTATATGTACCCTCACATCATTAGCCACAAGTGTGATCAACTTTCAGTTAATGTGTTCAACTGGTGACACCTGAGCTTTAACTGTGTTTGACTTTTGCCACCTGTGCTCACCATTATGCAACACAGGTGCATCACAATGACAATGTGTTGACAAGATATGTCTAAACAGGTGAAAAGTGCAATGAATCATGACAAAATGACAACTCATCATTATCTCAACTACCAGGGCACAAGATCATCAGTAAATCCACAATGAATAATTACAACCCCCCTACAAGTAGAATTCTGCGTACATTTCTACCTCAAAGTTTCTATTGACTGTCAGTATAGAAGTGTTACAAATGCCCAGGTATTTTGTTTTGCAACATGCATTTAGCCTAAATAAACATTTATTTCTACTGCGTCATGTCCTGAGCTTTGTGTTTTCCTTTTTTCTATGTAGTGTTTAGTGACTGCTCAGTATTTAATTTTGATTGACTTGAGGCATGATTTGACAGCAAAGTTCAGTTTTGAGCACAGATTGAACTGTTTTGGGGTGAAAGTTTGGTTTTGCAAGAAGAGTCAGAGGCTTTGTGAATGTAGCTTGAAAACTGTGTTTTGTGTTCACAGTTTAGGGAAAAGGAGAGCAGTTTTCCAGAAATGTGTCTTAGCAATTGAGAAAAACGGTAATCACTTAGGAAACAGGCTATTGTGATGCAATGCTGCACAAAGACAGTTGGGTCTTTTTTTTTTAGGGTTGGAGATTTTTGGTGGGGCAACAAAGACTTCAGAGAGGACTTCAATTTTTTTAAAAGATATAATCTGAGGAAGATGGAGATGTGCGTGTTTGTGTTTGTTTGAGGGTACCTGAGGGAAAACAGCTCTGACAGCAAGGAAATGACAAACACCTTCTGAAAGGATGTATTAGGAGTAAGAGGGGGGGGATGTCAAATCATGGCAACCGGACAGCAGCTAAGAAACTTTTTCCTGGTGTTCAAAATGAACAAAAATTCAGACAGAAATATTCAAATTAATAAGAACCATTTATTAAAATTAGCAATAACAAAGTGTTATAAATTAAGTAAAACCCTGTGCATTAATTGCCATCCTTTGACTTGTACAGTTGAAAATGACTGAAAACAAAAGATGGATGGCTGTGTATTCAAGGGACTAATTTCAACAACACATGGGAATATAATGTAATATCAGACTGCTCACACTTCTGACTAACTCACGCAAAAATATCAAGCAAAAGCAGGCTATAGAAAGTAGGGATGGGAATTAAAAACCAATTCTAGTTGAGAATTGTTAACAGCTCCATCAAAGAATCGATATCATGAGTCTTTTTGCTCATCAATTCCGTTATCAACGCCTTCCATTGACAGGGTTCAGAAGCGTTATAGCAATAGTGAACTGGAAAGATGTGTAAAAGATTGTATTAAATGGCTGAACTAAATAATGTATTGCGCAGCTTACAGTGAAGAGTAAATACCTAACAGTCACACGACAAGTGTGTATTATGAATAAGGGAGCAGAATCTGCAGTACAACACAGTTTTTACTAAAAAGTAAAATTTACAGATATGGCAAACACGAGAAACCACAATATAAAATAATAGTTCATATATAGTAGCTTACAATGCAGCAGTCTGTACACTCACAAAATGAGCATATGCAGCCATAACACTGTTCATAAACCTGTGAGCCTGTCAGTCTTCTTTGGATTCAGACCTGCTTTCCACCTGCCTCTCTGTATCGTATCAGAGAAGGTGATCTTCTTGTCTGCAGGCTGCAGGTGGACATGGTGCATGCCATCCATCACGTTTTCCTGGATAAAACCAAATAAGACTTTACTGCCTTGGATGAACTATACATGTATTCTTTATTGTATTGTATTGCATCGTAATGTAAGCTAGAGATAGAATAAAAAGAAACTGAGCTTCACACAGTTATGACAATTTATTGTTCTCTCAGCCCAGGTGTAGAGAAGCAGCAGTGCTCTACACCAGGCTTTTATAGGAGGTTGGGATAGCGAGTGATAGGTGACCTGGCCTCCAGCACAGTTGTCTCCACTCATGCACTCAACACCCATGCACAGACCAAGCACCCAGAGACAGGGGGAGAAAAAGAAAGGGACAGGGACAGGGAAAGAGGCTGTGAACTAGGCTGCAGTGGACCGCGTGACACTTGGTCGGAAATATTGGTAGTTTCGACTGTCTGCTACACACAAAATGGAGCCAAATCTACTTTAATCTTGAATTAATTACCTCCCACAAAATTCTATTAATTGCCTAATTCTCTCTCTGATCATACCTTCCCAGAGGAAAATTTTACTGCTCAAAGCTTGCTCTTCTACAGCTCAGGAGACAAATTTGAGATTCTCATGTCAGCCTCATTTTAGTTTCTATTTTGTCCAAAGTGTTTCTCATATGTTTCTCCTAAAATTCACTAGGAGAAATAGGTGAGACAGGATAATTAGAGAGAGTCATACTTGAGACTTCTGGGAGATACTTTGCTAATCTCAGTACAGTGTTTTTAATGGCTCCTTTATTTCTCCTCTGGAAAAGAAAATGAGTAACATGTGAGACTCACTCATACTTCAACATGAGCACAACAGGCCTGGGATCAAACCCCAACCCTCCAGATGTGAGACAGCCACCCTACCCACTAAACTATGCCACCCTATATACACACACACACGTACACAGACACACCCTACAAATGCTGCAACAAATAAGAAGTTGCCAGGATACAGCCTAAACATCTTGAGGCACTTACACACGTGGACAAAATTGTTGGTACCCCTAAAGAAGGAAAAACCCACAATTCTCACTGAAATCACTTGAAACTCACAAAAGTAACAATAAATAAAAATTTATTGAAAATTAAATAATCAAAATCAGCCATCACTTTTGAATTGTTGATTAACATAATTATTTAAAAAAACAAACTAATGAAATAGGGCTGGACAAAAATGATGGTACCCATAACTTAATATTTTGTTGCACAACCTTTTGAGGCAATCACTGCAATTAAACGATTTCTGTATTTGTCAATGAGCGTTCTGCAGCTGTCAACAGGTATTTTGGCCCACTCCTCATGAGCAAACAGCTCCAGTTGTCTCAGGTTTGATGGGTGTCTTCTCCAAATGGCATGTTTCAGCTCCTTCCACATATGTTCAATGGGATTCAGATCTGGGCTCATAGAAGGCCACTTTAGAATAGTCCAACGCTTTTCTCTCAGCCATTCTTGGGTGTTTTTGGCTGTGTGTTTTGGATCGTTGTCCTGTTGGAAGACCCATGACCTGCGACTGAGACCAAGCTTTCTGACACTAGGCAGCACATTTCTCTCCAGAATGCCTTGATAGTCTTCAGATTTCATCGTACCTTGCACATTTTCAAGACACCCTGTGCCAGATGCAGCAAAGCAGCCCCAAAACATTACTGAGCCTCCTCCATGTTTCACCGTAGGGACAGTGTTCTTTTCTTCGTATGCTTGGTTTTTGAGTCTATGAACATAGAGTTGATGTGCCTTACCAAAAAGCTCCAGTTTGGTCTCATCTGTCCAAAGGACATTCTCCCAGAAGCTTTGTGGCTTGTCAACATGCATTTTTGCAAATTCCAGTCTGGCTTTTTTATGAGTTTTTTTCAGCAGTGGTGTCCTCCTTGGTCGTCTCCCATGAAGTCCACTTTGGCTCAAACAACGACGAATGGTGCGATCTGACACTGATGTACCTTGGCCTTGGAGTTCACCTTTAATTTCTTTGGAGGTTGCTCTGGGCTCTTTGGATACAATTCGAACAATCCGTCTCTTCAATTTGTCATCAATTTTCCTCTTGCGGCCACGTCCAGGGAGGTTGGCTACTGTCCCGTGGGTCTTGAACTTCTGAATAATATGAGCCACTGTTGTCACAGGAACTTCAAGCTGTTTAGAGATGGTCTTATAGCCTTTACCTTTAAGATGTTTGTCTATCATTTTTTTCGGATGTCCTGGGACAATTCTCTCCTTCGCTTTCTGTTGTCCATGTTCAGTGTGGTACACATCTTTTCACCAAACAGCAGGGTGACTACTTGTCTCCCTTTAAATAGGCAGACTGACTGATTATGAGTTTGGAAACACCTGTGATGTCAATTAAATGACACACCTGAGTTAATCATGTCACTCTGGTCAAATAGTTTTCAATCTTTTATAGAGGTACCATCATTTTTGTCCAGGCCTGTTTCATTAGTTTGTTTTTTTAAATAATTATGTTAATCAACAATTCAAAAGTAATGGCTGTTTTTGATTATTTAATTTTCAATAAATTTTTATTTATTGTTACTTTTGTGAGTTTCAAGTGATTTCAGTGAGAATTGTGGGTTTTTCCTTCTTTAACTGAGGGGTACCAACAATTTTGTCCACGTGTGTATAATAATATATGGTGACTTCAATCATGTCACCCTCTCCTCCCACTCGACTGGATTTATCATTCTAAACAACACGGATCATCCACTCATAATATCGTGATGGGCCTCTCTCTTGACTGCAGGACGGAGAGATATAGAAGATCTTTGTACCCACAGCGATCAGGCTTTATAATTCTATAGCAAATAGCAGATGAGCTGACAGACAAATGAATTTCCCTTTTGGGATGAATAAAGTAATCTGAGTCTTTATTAATTTTTTAAAAATATGTGGATTACAATAAAGTCAACATGATAGATGATTAAAAACAACCAAAACATTGATCTGAGTCTAAGAATTCAATGAGCGCTTGTGGAGATCTCTTCATTTGTTCTGTCTGAGCTTTGTATGAGATGCATGAACTGAAGCTGGGATGAGAATAGATGGAGTTCTTAGAGAGAGCTCTCTGATTTCTCTGCCTGAGATCACAAAGAGACACAAGAGTTGAGAAACTCTGAGAATTGTATTAGAGCTTGTTGAGATCTCTTCTGAAACTTTAAAGGAGACTAAACTGAGATTTAGTGCATCTTATTGCTCTGGAGAAAAAAAATGAGACACAGGAGAAATAAACCTTAATCTCAGTTTGGTGTCACACAGATCTCAAAGTTGTCTAGGAGAAGTAAATTAAACATTTTTGAGATCTCTTTTTGAATTTTCTTTTCCTCGAAACCCCTGACAACTTTGCAATCAGTAGTGTGACAGGATACCCAAAGACCCAGGTGCAAACAGAGTAGACACAGAATGCAGAATAACAGTTTAACAATTTAACAATTAAATACTTTACTGGAACAAAGTTCATGGAAATGCAGACAAAGTACAGTGACTGCAGGAATGACAGGAAACTACAAGTGTTGGAAAACAGTCAAGAAAAATTAGCCACAAGGGACACTAGACAGACAGCACAAATACAAAAAGCTGTACAGACTTAATCATGACAATCTAAATTTATCAAGGCAAGGAAACTAATGGGAACTGAGTAGCACAGGGCCAGGAAACGTACTGGGAGCAGGAGGTACAGGAACGCAATACACAGTAATGGAGCCTGAAGCCAATGCTCACTGTGGCATGGCTATCATCAAACAACGGTAACAAACGGGAAGCTACATTCAGGATCCTGCACATGAAAGTAAACTTCTAATATAACTAAGAACACAAGCATATACATTGAACAATCAGAAAAATAAGACTTTACAAGTCTGCATGCTTAGGATTAAAGTCTCTCTTTCTTTTATAGCTGTGACAAACAGAAGGGGGTATTTGTGTCTTGTGTGTGCATGTTCAAAAACACTTCAGATATGAAGTGTTCTTCAATGCTGTTTTGATGACCAGATGTTTGAGTCCAGATATACTCAATTGTAGGATTTAAAACTGTTACGTTTATTCTTCCGTAGAAAGGTCTGGATGTTAGGAGCAGAAGAAAGTCAGGCCACAGTGAAGAATGCAATCTCCTCCTCTCCAGAGGTGTGGTTACTTCAGGACTGACATTCTGTGACGATTGTCAGGCTCTTGGTAATGTAGGAGACATCCTGTTATTCCCTGCTTCATCTGTTTAAACAGATTTAAATAAAGGAGTCATTTACTTTCACTTCTTTTATGCAGTCAGACCATTATGCAAAAAAAAAAAAAAAAAAAAGATAATAATGAAATCTGTAACTTGCTTGATCTAAGAGACCTACAGATGCATCCACAGAAAGAATAACAATTCCCATATTTGTGTATGGATTTTCCCCCATCACTCTTAATAGTTGACATAAAAACCTATACACTTTAACAGCAGCATTGTTTAAAGCTGTAGCTAGTTCTGTTGATTACTATGAACCACTTCTTGATTTGCTTAATGGTGTGACTATATTTGTCATTGACTCACTGAACCATTCGTCAAGTCATATTACAGAAAACTGCAACTGACATTAAGAATTGTTTTTGTTTATTGCATTACAAATATCTGCTTTACTTGTTGATTGCAGCGTAGTGATTATTACAGCTACACTATCCAGGAGGTAAGGTAAACTCGTGTGGAACTCCAAGCATCCTTGTGTCAGTGGATCTTAGACTTCGTGTAGAGGAGGAATCAGGTAGTCAGAGTTAACAATGAGCTATCAAGGTTTTTGGTTAATAACTCTGGTGCTGGCTGCACAGAGGTTCAGTGGATAGCACCGTCACCTTGCAACTATAAGATCCTCGGTTTGGGTTCCAGCTTGGATCTTTCTGCATGGAGTTTGCATGTTCTCCCTGTGCATGCGTGGGTTTTCTCCGGGTACTCCAGCTTCCTCCTACAGTCCATAAACAAGCTCAGGTTAATTGATGATTCTAAATTGTCTGTAGGTGGGACTGTGAGTGTGATTGTTTGTCTGTATATGTAGCCCTGTGATAAGACTGGGGACCTGTCCAGGGTGTCCCCTGCCGTCACTGCAAGTCAGCTATGATAGGCTATATTTGTGTTTTATAAAATACTCTTTAAATGTATGATACAATTGTATACTAAGCTTTTTTATACTACTGTGATTGACTGATCGAACTGTCCAAGGATTACCATGCCTCTTGCCCAATCTCAGCTGAAACAGACACACTTTTACAGTTTTTCTCAAATGCTAAAACACATTTCACAAATGTTTCCTCCATTTTCCCCAATGTCTAAACACAACACACTTTTCTGAAGCGACATAAACACAACCACACCTTCTCACTTCAAAACTCAAACTTTCACACCAAAAGAGCAACTCGAAGCTTTCAAAAATGTAAACACTATACTCATCATTACACACTACAGCAAAACAATTGAAAACACAATGTTCAATTTGTGAGAAGGTTCTTTGTTTCATAACTGCCAATGCATATTTTTTAGAAACTTTAACGGATCTTAGAATACATCTCTGTAGAGGATTGGGCATTTAGATTTGTGAATTTCATTTGAAGAGTTTAAATCTGTAGAAAATACTGTATGTACACTACTGTACTGTAACACAAGTTACAACTCAATGCAAAAACAGAATCTATTGCACACAACAGTTCTCATTGAAAACATGTTCAGGGTGTGAAGTTTTTTTAATTTACTTTATTCACACCACACATGCACCATGATCACTGTGCGGCATCATGTCACTGAGTTGCATCGGGCCACATCACCTCATCCACATCACAGGCTATATTCTCTCTATAGACCTGTTTCACCCGCATCCTTTGGCACCGGAGAACTCGGTCTATTGTGGCCAAGCTGACGTCAATGTTCTCAAAGTTGACGTTATCGGCAATGACTTTGTCTCTGATCTCCCGGAGTATGATGAGGTTGTTCTCACGAACCATATCCACGATGAGGGTTTCTTGTGCCGCTGTAAATATGGCAACCCTCCCACCTCTATGTGGCATTCTGTCAAATCTAAAGAAAGAAAGTAACATGTGTTGTCAGTTGACATGTTTTGCAATAGCAACTGAGATGAAACCAATAGACTACTTTCACAGGCTTGTAAAACTGTATTGTGGCACAGCCCGATCTCACGGGGATTCGTGAAACTGTCACGTAAGTTTTAGTTTCGGTTTCGTGTGCACCAACACGATTTCGTCATGTTTTTCGTGCCGCTCACCACGAAATGCGCACCAATGTATTTTAAACGGCGGACTTTTCGTGCCACTCAGAACGTATTTCAAAAGAATGTGTATATTATATTTTTAATGTAAAAGCGTGGCGAATCCAACGCTATATTTTGCATGACATCGTCCCTAACCATAACCCTAACCATAACCCTAACCATAACCTAACCATAACCTAACCATAAGCCGGTGGTACACTTACCAATTTGCATAGGAATTTCAAGAATGTCCGGCGGCCGGCGGCCGCAAACGCAATCACACAAGCAGTATACGCCGATGGACAGCTTAGATCGTCATGAATCCGCCGGTATAAACCACTTTCAGATGTGATTACCACAGCGAAAAACATTTCGTGGTGAGCGGCACGAAAAACATGACGAAATCGTGTTGGTGCGCACGAAACCGAAACTAAAACTTACGTGACAGTTTCACGAATCCCCGTGAGACCGGGTTGTGTGGCAAAGACAGCAATGGAGTACAATACCTGTTGTGTTGTCTGAATGCCCTGAGAATGGTGGCCACAGTGAACCTACTCAGGTTTGGACGGACTCTTAGTCCTGCTTCAGCCATTGTCATGCCATGGACAAGGACATGGTCAATGACTGTTGCTTACATCTCATCCGTAATGATAGTGCGAGGTTGTCTTGCTCTTCCTCCTGGACCTTCTCCTCTCCCTCCTGGACCTTCTCCTCTCCCGTGTAGGCCTGCTCCTCTTCCTCCTCTGATTCGAACTCCTCTTCCTCGTTGGCCAGCTCCTCTCCCTCCATGGCCAGTTCCTCTCCCTCCATGGCCAGCTCCTCTCCCTCCATGGCCAGCACCTCTCCCTCCTCTGACTCGAATTCCTCTTACCTTGACTCTGCGTTCATCCATTGTGTTTGTGTGGAATCTTCAGCAAACTGTGCACTCTGAACTTGCTTTTATATGTGTGGTCACATCATTAGCAACAAGTGTCTTCAATTTCGAGTTGTTGTGTGTAATGAATGACGCCAGGTGTGTTCATTGTGGTCAAATATTGCTGACTGTGGCAAGCATTTTGGATCACATGAGCTTTCATTTGAGAATATGAGCAGAGTTCTTTTGCAACTTGTGTTTTAGCAAGGCAAAATGTGTTTAGATTTATGAGAACGGAGGATTGTGTTTCGTGAATTGTGGCTACATGTGAAATGTGTTTATGATATTGGCAAATGAGGGCTAGATTTATTAAATGTGCTTAGACAACTGGTCATGTCATTTAGAGGATTGGCTTTTGTGTTTTAGCATTCGAGAAAAACTGTGGGTGTAACTAACGCATAGATAAAAGGTTTGTGGTTCTGCCACGTCAGTGCAGTAACATTAGTTTTAATATACCCAAGGTGGTTACTCTGTGTAATGTGAGTTTTTTGTTTTGTGTAACCACGCCAAACCAAAACGGGCATTAGAATATTTAGTCATAACTGAATCTTGTGGTATAGGATCTGAGAAATAGCATATAAACAAGGGAGTTTTACTGAGCAAGAACAGAAAACAGGCTGAGAGGAGTTTATCCAATAGTCAGGCTCACATAATGTGTAAGAAAGAGAGTATCAAACCAAGGCATGTTACTTTGCAATTTAGATGAATTATTAAATGCACTTAACGTTGTGCGTATCAACAGGATATTTTCCTGGCAACTACAGCGTTGTTGATAGTTAATGTCTTTGGATTAGGATTATTGAAAAGGGCAGTGCTCTGCTCTGCTCTGCTCAGGAAGAAGCAATCTAAAACTGTAAAGTGATACAGATTCAAATCATTTTACTCCTACACACTTCTGATGTGTACTGTACATTCTGTTGTCTAGATATTGATCATTAAGTGGATACATTACATACATACAACCAGTTCTGTAAACAGTCAAGATCAGAACAGAGTTTTGAGTTGATGACATTGGGCCTTGAAATAAAAAGAAAAAATATGGTATTATTGGCATTAGAATATTTTCACACACAAGGTCACTGATATATAGAAGTAAGAGTGAAGGGCACAAAATAATGCCTAGCAGAGCTCCTATTTGACAAGTTATGGAGGGAGGTGATGGATGTTTTTATTTATTTTTTATACATTTTATATATTTAAGTTTGAAAGTGAAGATAATATCAAAACAAATGACCTAAAGACAAAAACCACAGTATTGGTTTCAAAACATTTAAAAGCTTGCTGCAGACTTTGAAGGACTTTAGCATCCTGGGGAAAAACAAACTGAGCTGTGCTTTTGAAACATTTATTTATACTGAGTAATCTCACATCAGCATAAACATATTTATATTTACATTCTTCTTAAAATAGTGAGATGAAACAGTTTAGCAAATGAAAAAACCTGCTTTAATACCTCCATTAAAATACTCAAACACTTCATTTAATAATGTGTTTGATTTGATACTTTTTTGCCCTTTTAGATGATATAATAATTTTAATATGAACTTTACTCTTTTAGGGGAATATGTCCACATCTCTGTGTATGTGTGTGCCCGTGTGCTTGCACATGTGTGTGTAGTTTTAAGACTGAGACAGTGCTGACCCTGGTGTTTCCTTGTAGGGAGTGTTACAGCTCAGAAGTGTGTGTTCTGAGGCGCTTGGATGGCTTAAACATACACTACCTGCACTCCCAGCATCCCTACACTCTATGTGTGTGCATGCCTTGCTGTCGTCACCAGGTATTCCACCAACACACACACCTGGACACTACTGTAGGTCTGTCAGAATCTCACAAAAACTTCAGCACAAGTATGTCACTTGTTTTATTTCTGATTTTTTACTGCAGTGCTGACTGGGGCTTTGCCTCACACCATAAGATGTAACTCATTACCAGTACATTTTCTTCTGTTTTCGTAATACGCCCATTTATTAGTATATAATGTGTTTTCTGGCATTTCTGTCTTTTTGATGTTGACATTTTTTGTCATGAATTACCTCAGTGTAACTTTTTAAAACGGATGCCTATGGATTAAGTGAGTATGTAACAAAATGGAAATAATGTTATTTAACAGGAAGATTTTCATTTGTTGGTGCCATTAAAATTGTGATAGACATCACACAGTTAACACGTTTATATCCACAGGTTTTACAGGAGGGGATCGATATTCTAGCATATATGCTACTTCAAAAAAAAAAGGGGGTTGTTGTACACACTTACTCCATGCCACAATTGTATTGACTTGCAGTGTATTGATCCCACTTTGACCCTAGTAAGGCCAGAGTTTGCTTTTCGTTGTTGCTGTTGTTTTCATGAACAATGAAAACTATCCTCATGTCTACACATTATGCACCCCAATAGGCTGACAAGGTCTATAGTACCGCATGTTCTTCTAAAACACCCAGGGTGATAACATGAAAAAGGCATTAATAATTCAATTCTCTGGTATACTCTACCTGTAGCTATCAGAGAAAGTTCCACCTTTGTCAGTTTTAAGAGGCAGTATAAGGCATGACTGATTAACAGTCAAACTTGTGAACACTGAGAAAATCAGGCACTAAAATTAGGCACTTTTACTATAAGCATTTTAATACAGGCTATGCCTAGAAAACACTTTACTAAAATAACAGCACTTTAGGGTAAGTTTAATCAAGTCAGTATTGATTTATCATCATTATTTTTGTTTTACTATATTGTTTTTGTTTGTCTGTAACCCTGTATGTTTTTCTTTTATGTGTGGGACAGCAAGAAATTAGCCTAAATTTGGCTTATTTACCGCAGCCTTGTGTAAACTATTATGAGATTGAATGTTCATTAATATGCACTGTCCCGTCCAAATATAAAGAAATGAAATAAATTCTAAGCAAAGAAATATCACACATACACTACTGTTCAAAAGTTTGGGGTCACCCACACAATGTCATGTTTTCCATGAAAATTCCCCCTTTTATTCATGTGCTAACTTAATTGTACAAGCGTATTCTAATCATCAATTAGCCTTTCAACACCATTAGCTAACACAATGTAGCATTAGAGCACAGGAGTGATGTTTGCTGGAAATGTTCCTCTGTACCCCTATGGAGATATTCCATTAAAAATCAGCCGTTTACACCAAGAATAGTCATTTACCACATTAACAAAGTCTAGACTGGATTTCTGGTTCATTTAATGCTATCTTCACTGAAAAAATTGCTTTTCTTTCAAAAATAAGGACATTTCTAAGTGACCCAAACTTTTGAACATGGTGGTGTATGTCTTATGTGTAAAGTCAGGGTCAGATTTCCATACAACAAATTCTACGTTATCCACACATAAAAACAAAAACAAAACACCAAAAGAGAAGTAATCTTAAATTTTAACAAAGCTGTTCCATTTGTTTAAACCTTGGTTTTGCATATCTAAAGGCATAGGAGTACTGCTGTGATAATATCTTCATTTTATTGTTTGAAGTCATACTCGAGATGTGAGGGTCTGGAGAGTAAAAACATTAAAACTTTCTCTGTGAAGTAAGAGGGTGTATCATATTTCTTTCTTTTCTGAAAATCTAATGTTTGATGTCAGTCTATCTGAGAGAGGAAACCCTGTGAACTGCTTCTATGAAAGGCACTGTCAGCGTGTTCCACTGGTCCTGGCTGTGGATTCAGCTGCTATCCTGGCTTGGAGTGCTGTAAGCATTTCTCCTACTAATGCTAGACCACATGGGCATTTAGAAGATAGATGGTTTTTCCTTTTTTAATACAGAGTGACACAAAAAAATGGGAACTTTTTAACAATCTAATAAAACCAAGAGTGATGGAAGAAACATATTTTATTCATAGTAATTGAAACCTTAAAACATGGCATTTAAGAAACAATGATGGAATTTTCATTTTTTTAAAAATTACTTCCTGTAGACGGCGTCCTCATGTACGAATGCATTCTTGAAATCTGCTGCTGAGATTCCTCATTGACCGCTGCAACATCTCAGCTGGGATACTATGAATTTCATCTTGAATTCTCTGTTTTAACTCATCCACAGTTCTTGGTCGAGTCGTGTACACTTTGCTCTTGAGATAGCCCCAGGTAGATTTCAAGAATGCATTCGTGCAGGAGGACGCCATCTACAGGAAGTAATTTTTAAAAAATGAAAATTCCATCATTGTTTCTTAAATGGCATGTTTTAAGGTTTCAATTACTATGAATAAAATATTTTTCTTCCATCACTCTTGGTTTTTTTTTGATTGTTAAAAAGTTCCTGTTTTTTTGTGTCACCCTGTATATATTTTTTTGCCTTCTCTTGGCTTTATTTGACAGATTAGTGTGGAGAGGCAGACAGGAAAGAAGGGAGAAGAATGGTGGGAGGACCTGCAGTGAAGAGCCATGAGCTGGAATCCAACCCAGGCCGCTGCGTTTTGGACTATAACGTATAGACTATAGTCTATAATCCTGTTTACGGGTCACCTGCTCAACCAGTTGAGCCACCTGGGCACCTATAGATGGTGTTTCTCATACAACAAGTTAATATCTCTTTTCATTGTAGTTTTTCCTGCTATTTGGTGGCTGTGTCTGATACACTTATTTGAAAGTGCACCGAGTGCATAAACCACACTGATAATTCCTTAGTGGAAGTTTAAGGTAGGGTAAGGTTCAAATGGCCCTGTCTACTCCTCATGTTAGGCCCCCACAATTCTCTTTGTTTTGAAGAATGACATTGATGGTTCCTTTCTGGGGTCCCTATATCCAACAATATGTTAGTGTGAGTGAATTTTCTTTTTAAAACACAACAAGCTCTTATGATAATTACTGCACGCCACTGGAAACTTTTATCCAGCCACTGGAAATAGTTAATGCTATTTTTAATGTCAAACTAATACTTAAAGTCTGTTGAACACTATATTTTGAAACTCATCATTGCCTGATCAAGTAATTTGCCTTAGTGGCCTCTAGATGTGGCTGTTTCTCTATGATTCGTAGTGATGGAGCCAGTGGCTCTCAGCTGCAGGGACTGTAGTCAGAATCAGTAAGGCTGAGGAGGAATGATCTGTCTGAAACATTTGGGCTACCTTGTTAGAGCACATGCAAGGGCTATGTTACAGCCAGTGGCGGGCCGTGCATTTCACACCTAGGCCTTCAGTGGTGCTCCGTCTGAATCAATCCACCCCACAATAACTATTTTATGGCTATAAAAACCTCTTCTTATGCAGAAATGCAGTATAAAGAGGCATTGAATCACAGACAGATAATTCATGTAGCCACGATAAACGCTTTTACTGAAGAAACAAACCCGGGGTGCACAAGTCTCCTACTGCAGCGACAGCTGCCACACACATAAAAAAGCATCGATAATAACTTCATAAAATCGCAATATTATTTAGGAAAATAGCAACATTTTACTTACCAGAAATTCTGATTATTTGTACACGAAATCCATCCTTCTTTCTTTCCTCAACAAGAGTTCAATTACTCTGTTGTACAGATTATCCGTGCGCTTCAGTTCCATCAAGAAGTCCTTTTCTATCGCCATCAAAGCTAAAGCTGAAAGTCGAGCCTGCCCTGTGTTTCTGGCATAAGTTTTAATTCGCTTTAGGGCTGAAAATGTCCGCTGGACTGAAGCAGTGGACAAGGGGATGGTCACCGCCAAACACACAGATGCATAGAGCTGCCCCATGCTGTCACTCAGATTTTTCTTCTGAAGGAAGTCAAGGAGATCAGAGGGCGATTTTCCTGCAAAATCATCCATGGCATACATCACAGTCAGTTCTGTCTTTAGCCGAGACAGATCGAAAAGTGTTCCGTGGCTCTGTGTTAAACTGGAGAAGGCTGCATGTGTGAACTTTTTCCTGTATTCCTGAAACTTCTGGGGGTCGAGGGTCGAGAGTAAACTCTCTGACGATCCAATCAAAGGGTGCAAATACGCTGACGTCACTGTACGCCAACTCAAAATCTGATTGGTTGAAGCAACAGTTTAATCGACAGTTATTTTCTGCTTAAGGGCCCGCAGAACTAATTCTGAAGGCCTCCAGGCAGATTTCTTTGACTTTGACCCTGCCTAGCAACAAATAATGGATGAAATGTGATTGGCTAAATGCTTTCATATGAAAATACATGTCTGGAAGCAGCACAACCAGAGGAAAAGCTATGAAGGGAAGCGGACAGACTATTTGGAATTATTTAACAAGTATTTATGGACAAAATATAATAAACATCAGTCTGTGATTTAGATATTTTTTAGGCCAGCAGAGAAGGCCTTGCAGGCCCTGACAGCCCACCACTGGTTACAGCACACACTTAGCGAGTTTGCTGTGCAGTTTGGCATGGAAATTCCCATTCATTAGACTGTGGGTGTGATGACAGGGGGAGCATTTCATCTGTCATTTTGTAGTTAACTACACACTCATACTCACTGAATGAGTGCCATCACTTGTATATATCATTGTTTTGTCTACCAAATCAATACTGCAAACAATACAAAGAACACTTGTGATGAAAAATATGAATCCTAAATTTGAAAACCTTTTTGGGAGATGGTCTTGAATGGATTTTTTAAATGATATGCTGATCTTCACATATCCACCCAGTTCAGCCAAATGAGAACAGACCTGGTGGAATATGTAGAGGACTGGATTCTCCACTGCAACATTCTCAAGTATGCAGAAGTTAAAGTGAATGTGCTAACTGTGATCTCAGAAAGCCACACAGAAGATGCTCCAGTGTTTATTTAACTCCAAATATTTTACAGTCGTATCAAGTTTCACTGTTAGGGAGATTTTTTTTTCTCTGTTTCAGGAAAGGTATGCACAGGATTGACATTTCTCTGTATGTACATGTGTTATAGCATGATTTTTCCAATTATTAAACTAACGATCAAAATATGGTAACAAGTAGCCCAGAAACGATAAGTTGGTATTTTTCTACAAAGTATTATCACACATGGACAGAACCGTGTATTGAAATCACAGATACTACTATATAGACTACATACGACATTAACTATAGGCTCTTTGTCAATGAGTGAATTTTTTGCTCTTTTCTCTTCATCCATTATCTATACACTGCTTTATCCTCATTAGGGTTGCTGGAGCCTATCCTAGCTGACTTGGGGACACCAGTTTGTCGCAGGGCTACATATACAGACAAACAAGCACACTCGCATTCACACCTATGGGCAATTTAGGGTACCGTATTTTCACGATCATAAGGCGCACCGTACTAAAAGGCGCAGTCTCAGTTATGTGTGCCATTACTGTATTTAACACACACATAAGGCGCACCTGATTATAGGGTGACAACAACAACACACACACAAGCATACAAATATGCGTATTTAAAAATAGAGCGGGAGCAAAACTGAGTTTGGTTGTGCTTTATTTAAGTATTGATTACAAAGTACTAACATTTTTATAATCATCAATAGGCGCGAGCATGGTAAAACACACGGATAAAACAAGCACACAAGTGTGCATATTTAAAAATAGAGCGGGAGCAAAACTGAGTTTGGTATTTCACATTTTTTTTTACCGGTAATCGTCATCAATCAAACCCATGGAAGTCCTCATCCTCTGTTTCTGAATTGAACAGCTGCGCTAAATCTCCATCAAACATGCCAGGTTCACTTTCTTCACTGTCAGAGTCACTTTCCGTGCCGTGCGGCTCCTCGGAAATGATGCCGGCTTTTGCGAAAGCTCGAACAACAGTGCCAGCAGACACGTTAGCCCAAGCATCTACAATCCATTCGCAAATTGTGGCGTAACTCGCCCGGCGCTGCCTTCCACTCTTAGTGAAACTGTGGTCTCCATCGGTCATCCATCGCTCCCACGCCGCTCGCAGCCAAATAATTTGAACGGCTGGTTCACACCGATGTCCAGCGGTTGGAGTTCCTTTGTCAGGCCTCCCGGAATGACAGCAAGCTCAGAGTTCATTTGCTTCACTTGTTTTTTCACATTGGATGTGAGATGGGCACGCATAGAGTCACAGATCAACAGCGATGGTGATGCGTGGAAAAAACCACCTGATCTCCTTACATACACCTCCCTCAGCCACTCTTTCATCATTTCCTCATCCATCCAGCCCTTTTCCAGCCTTAATGATGACTCCTGCTGGAAACTTCTCTTTAGTCAAAGCCTTTCTCTTAAAAATCACCATAGGCGGCAATTTCTGTCCATTAGCATGGCAGCCAAGCACAACAGTAAAAGAAGACTTTTCGTACCCCGTTGTGCGTATCGCTACCGTGCTGGTCCCCTTCTTCTCCACAGTGTGACTCACCGGGATGTCGAAAGTGAGCGGCGCCTCGTCCATGTTAGTGATGTGGCTGGGCTGGATGTGTTTGTCGGCGATGTGTTTGCTGCAGTAGGAGCGGAAGATGACCAGCTTTTCATTATAATCCGCTGGAAGTTGCTGCGCTACCGTAGTAACCACACAGGGCACACTGCACTATAGGGCGTGCCGCACAATTTGAAGAAAATCTAAGACTTTTATGTGCGCCTTATAGTCGTGAAAATATGGTAATCAATTAACCTCAGCATATTTTTGGACTGTGGGGGGGAAGCCGGAATACCTAGAGAAAACCAGGGACTCTGGCATGGGAAGAACATGCAAACTCCATGCAGAAAGATCACAGGAAGGTCAGGACAGGAACCAGGGATCTTCCAGCTGCAAGGCGAAAGTGCTAACCACTACGCCATTGTGCAGCCCATCTTTACTCTTCATCTATTGCCTAAATAACTAAAATCTAAATTGTACAGTACTTGTTCTAGTCTGTGCACATCAGTTAAATTGTAACATTTCCTGTGAAAAACCAGACCAAAGCACATCACTGTCATTTTTGTCCTTGTATTTTTGAAGGCATCCCTGCCTGCTCCTGTAAGAATAATGCCTACAAAAACACCCCAAGCTACTAATGAGTTATTCAAGTTTTCACAGCTTAAATTTTCCAAAACATGAGTGAAAATGATTCCAGAAATCATCCGAGATATGTGCTCAGTTTGTGTCTCTGTGATTAGATTGTGTCTCCCAAACTCTGTGTTTGGGAGAGATTCACATGCAGTGAACTGAATCGGGAACCAGTGCATCCAGAGCCACCAGAACAGACATGTCCAGGAAGTGGGCTACAAGTGTCCTTTTCCTATTGTAAAGTCCCTCCTGAACAAGTCTTCTTTTCAGGTGAAATCAAATTTTGTATTTATGATGGAAATCAAGGTCCCAGAGTCTGGAGGATGAGCGGAGAGCCACAGGATCAAAGCTGCTTTTAGTCCAGTGTGAAGTTTTCAGTCAGTGATGATTTGGGTGCCATGTCATCTGCTGTTGTTGGTCACTATGAATAATCAGGTCCAAAATCAACACAGCCATCTACCAGCAGGTCTTGAAGCACTACATTCTTCCATCTGCTGAAGAGCTTTTTGGAGATGCAGATTTTATCTTCCAGCAGGACCTGGCATCTCTTCATATTGTCAAAACCACTGACCATGGCCTTACAGTGGCAGATTGACCAGCCGACTCACCAGATCTGAGCACTGTAGAAAATCTGTGATTTGTTGTCAGGAGGAGAATTGGACCAAAACAATCAAGAAGAGCTGAAGGCTGCAGTCGAGGCAACCTGAGCATTCATTCCACCTCAGCAGTGTCACAGGCTGCTTGCCTCCATGCCACGCTGCACTGCTGCAGAAATTCTAGCAAAGTGAGACCCGACCAAGTATTGACAGAACATACTGGTGGAAAAAAGTTTATGGACACCCTTGAAATTTTACACAATCTCAAATATTAGCATGAAATATTTGTGGAAAAATCTTTTTTGTGTTTCAAGAGGTGTGGCTGCATTAGACAGACACAAGTGCAAATTATATATTTTTTGTTGTTCATTGTTTACAAGAAAAACTAACATAACTAAATTCTTGAAAGTTTTAATATATCAGTTCTCATCACTGTCGGTGTCAAGGTTTATCTTTCTCATTTGAACAATGACCTTTACCACGATATTCTAATAATATGAGATGGACTAGGACAAGTAGTAAAGGAAGAGAAAGTCCTGTTAGGTTCGGCTAAATCAGACTGCTTTACAGTCTGCTGCCACAAACACATTTCCACATCGGGGCATATATCTGCTCTACAGCCGCTAACCTACAGCTCACAGTGTGGCGGGGCAATACATATTTTTAAAAGACGACTTGCAGTAAAGTAAGGTTGCCAATGAAGGAAACAGGTGCTGTACTGTCCGTGTTTCTGTAGCATGGCGGCGGGGTGAGCAGACGGCTGTTACGCTGCTCGGACGGACCTCCCTCTGCAGGAGGAACTCAGCCCTGGCAGCGACGAGGGCGGAGCTGGCCTGCCTTCACACAGAAATGTTTCATTTGAAAAACAAGCAGCCACGCCAACGACTTGCTCAACCTACACGGCTTTGGCTTCAACCGCGACGACACAGCGCCTAGTCAGCCGATTGGAAAAGGAGCAGAATGCCGGTGAAAGGCGAAGGAAGACTGGTCTCCTACCCGAGCAGGAACGAAAATGTCGGAGTAAGTGGCGCTGTTCTGTCTCGTATGAGTGACGTTAAAACTGTCAGCGTTTAAGAAGTCGCTCTAGCGCGGTGACCTGCTTTTTTAAAATGATGTAACTACCCAGACTAGGCGTGTTGTTCTGCTGATGTGTCACTGAACTCCTGGACCGAACTGAGCTCTGGTTCAGGCTGAGCAGCGGCGGCTCGGGCAGCGTCACTACACCTGTTGTGCTTCATGACAGCCAATAGAAAAGCGTGTTACACAGCTGCTCTAATATTTCGCCTCTGCTGGTGTTTTACTTCTTTTTCAGCCCATTACTTCTGAAAACTGGTACAACTAAATCCAGAGTCACTAGTGACCCCCTTACATTAAGTCTTGCCCAGATAGCCATGTTTTATTGGGTTGGATTCTACCTACAGACTATAAGGTCAATAAATGTACCTAGTAGACCAGTGGGGGAAGTGAATAGCACACTTCTGCTGTGGTCTGCCTGTGAGAAAGCAATCCTAACCTGCAGTTAATGCCTGTAGAAGCTATCTGTAAAACTGTAGAATAGTCGTGTCAAACTGAAGTGGGCCGGACCAGTAAAATCACAGCATAACAACCTATAAAAATAAGGACAACTCCAAATGTTTCCTTTGTTTTAGTGCAAAAAAGTGCATTCTGAAAATGTTTGCATTTACAGAATGATCTTTTTGTAAAACATTATGAACAACCTAACATTTCTGAAGAAAAATAAATTAAATTTCAACAACATTATGCCTCAGTTTGACATTTAAATATTACAACTTACAGATCACAGTAGAACTTGTAGTCACAGGTATCTGGAATGAATGATATAGTATTTTGCTTTATAATAAAGATGACAAAAGTCAGAAAAAAGTCAAAAAACAACAAAAACAAGACAAAATATTACAAAAGCGAGACATAAAATGATAAAAGTGGGAAACAAAATGACAAAAATGAGACAAACGACACGAAACAAAAAATTTGACCAAAAAGTTACGTTTTCACAAAATGAGACAAAAAATGACAAAAAATAGACAACACAAGTGAAACAAAAAACGACGAACATGATGCTCAAAGCAATAAAGAAAATAAAAAACACTTTATGAGAAAAATAAGAGAAGAAACACAGGTGAGACAGTAAGGAAACATAAAAAAAACACAACTAAAACAAGACCAAATTTTACAAAAATGAGACACAAAATGGCCATAGGAACAGTGAACAATTTAGTAATTACTTTATGATCAAAACAACTTGGAATTACTGAAATTATTTAAAATTTAGGATTTTACAAGTTTACGATTTGCAGTTATTGTCTTCTCTGTAATTTGTACACTATACAAAGTTGGCCCGTGGGCCGTATCGGACCCTCTGGTGTGCTGGTTTTGGCTTGTGGGCCGCATGTTTGACACCCTTGCTGTAGAAGAAACGTGGCTTTATCCTACACAGGACAGTTGCATGTAATGGATACTTTCTCTCGTATCTCCCAGTTCTGCTGCAGTGCCATGGGCTTCACACACAGGTAGCAGTCACATGTTATTGATTGGCTTAGAAAGTAATTAAATATTCAGTAAAGCTGTTGAGTATTAAAATAAAGTGTAAGTTCTGGTGATAATTGGAGTGTGTGTGTGTGCACATTAACCAGTTATACGTGTGTTGCTATTCAGTGTTAACTACATTTACATCCACTGACAGTATATTACAGAAGTGAGTCCACTCCTTTGCAATATCACCTAAATGTCAAATAATTCCAAATTGAATCATTTCTAAATTATTTTTATTGTAATTTAACAAAATAGAAGCTCCCGTGAAACTATCACATCAGTTAAAAAAAACAAACAAACTACGAACTTTTGATCACTGACACGAAATTGAGTACATGGGTGACACATCCACAACAACACAAAACTCAATGTCTGACAGTGGTGTACATTAACCAAGGATCTGTTAACGATATGTAACAAACTTCTTAAGTAGTTCCTACCTAGCCAGCATAATTTTATATTTAAACTACAGAGTTACACAAATAACAGGTTAACAATTTGAGAGTGGGAAATAAACATTTTTTTTGCAGATGTAACTTAAGAAATACAGCAGGTGTTTAGTAAATGTCAAATGGAAATGATCTACCCTTACATAGTACCTTTTAATCATAGCAAGGTTCTCCATAGCACTTCACAATTTGTTTCTTGTTTTATCCATTCATACAAACACACTTGGAACATGGAGGGGCTGGAGATCAAACTGCTAACCTTGAGACTTGGGGGCAATCTGCTCTATCACTTGATCTGTGGCACTCCATTACTAACAATAACAGTTTAGAAAGTTACTGTTTAAGTCCTATTTAACTTAGATAAACATTAACCTGAGCCTGTGCCGCTCTAGACAGTTTCCTTAATGTACAGTCACCCCTCGCCATATCACGGTTCACTTGTCGTGGTCTCACTGTGTCTAATTTTGTGTCATGTTTTGTATCAAGCATTTTCTATCCCACAAAATTAAAAACAATATACAAAAACTATTAAAAAATTATAATTAAAACATATTCAAAGAATATTAAATTGAAATAAAATGCATAGCATACAGCCCTTGGCGCTGATTGGCTCAGCAGCTGAACCATCAGTCTCCACCATCTCCTGTGTACAGCATGCGTTTAGCATCTCGTCTTGTCGACTTCACTTCGACATCTGATCGATGTTGCTCTGAAAGTGTTTAAGAGCATAGGAAGTGTTAAGAAGAGTGTGGGAAAGGTTTATAAGAGTGTGGGAAAGGTTTATAAGAGTGTGAAGAGGGTTTATAAAGCTTTAAAATATAAATAAATAATAAAATAAATGTAAGGTTGCTACTTCATGGATTGCCGCCTTTCACGCGGTGTTCTGGAACCTAACCCCCACACTAGACGATGGACCACCATACTGTATTCAACTTACTTAAAACAGTTCAACTTGGTTACATGCTCCAGAAACACAAAACAAACATTGTACAGCATCGTGCTGTTGTATTTAATCATCTATCAGGCTTTGACTAATTGATTAGCATTCTTAGCAAGGTGCATCTGTAATTTATGTTAACTGTATAATTAGGTGGTTTGGAAAAAAATCTACCAGATTTTGGGGTGCATTGAACACACATGACTATCAACAAAATTGCATAAAAATGCATTACAAGTGGAAACCATTAAGGGAAATAATTATTTACTTGCTGAATTGGATGTCAGAATTAAGGATTTATCAGTACAAGTTTTTGAGGGCCACAGCTAATAATGATAATTGGAAATCAAGACACACGTAAACAAAAGCTGGAACTAATGTACATTAAATGTTATGTACACACGTGGACAAAATTGTTGGTACCCCTCAGTTAAAGAAGGAAAAACCCACAATTCTCACTGAAATCACTTGAAACTCACAAAAGTAACAATAAGTAAAAATTTATTGAAAATTAAATAATCAAAAACAGCCATTACTTTTGAATTGTTGATTAACATAATTATTTAAAAAAACAAACTAATGAAACAGGCCTGGACAAAAATGATGGTACCTCTATAAAAGATTGAAAACTATTTGACCAGAGTGACATGATTAACTCAGGTGTGTCATTTAATTGACATCACAGGTGTTTCCAAACTCATAATCAGTCAGTCTGCCTATTTAAAGGGAGACAAGTAGTCACCCTGCTGTTTGGTGAAAAGGTGTGTACCACACTGAACATGGACAACAGAAAGCGAAGGAGAGAATTGTCCCAGGACATCCGAAAAAAAATGATAGACAAACATCTTAAAGGTAAAGGCTATAAGACCATCTCTAAACAGCTTGAAGTTCCTGTGACAACAGTGGCTCATATTATTCAGAAGTTCAAGACCCACGGGACAGTAGCCAACCTCCCTGGACGTGGCCGCAAGAGGAAAATTGATGACAAATTGAAGAGACGGATCGTTGGAATTGTATCCAAAGAGCCCAGAGCAACCTCCAAAGAAATTAAAGGTGAACTCCAAGGCCAAGGTACATCAGTGTCAGATCGCACCATTCGTCGTTGTTTGAGCCAAAGTGGACTTCATGGGAGACGACCAAGGAGGACACCACTGCTGAAAAAAACTCATAAAAAAGCCAGACTGGAATTTGCAAAAATGCATGTTGACAAGCCACAAAGCTTCTGGGAGAATGTCCTTTGGACAGATGAGACCAAACTGGAGCTTTTTGGTAAGGCACATCAACTCTATGTTCATAGACTCAAAAACCAAGCATACGAAGAAAAGAACACTGTCCCTACGGTGAAACATGGAGGAGGCTCAGTAATGTTTTGGGGCTGCTTTGCTGCATCTGGCACAGGGTGTCTTGAAAATGTGCAAGGTACGATGAAATCTGAAGACTATCAAGGCATTCTGGAGAGAAATGTGCTGCCTAGTGTCAGAAAGCTTGGTCTCAGTCGCAGGTCATGGGTCTTCCAACAGGACAACGATCCAAAACACACAGCCAAAAACACCCAAGAATGGCTGAGAGAAAAGCGTTGGACTATTCTAAAGTGGCCTTCTATGAGCCCAGATCTGAATCCCATTGAACATATGTGGAAGGAGCTGAAACATGCCATTTGGAGAAGACACCCATCAAACCTGAGACAACTGGAGCTGTTTGCTCATGAGGAGTGGGCCAAAATACCTGTTGACAGCTGCAGAACGCTCATTGACAAATACAGAAATCGTTTAATTGCAGTGATTGCCTCAAAAGGTTGTGCAACAAAATATTAAGTTATGGGTACCATCATTTTTGTCCAGCCCTATTTCATTAGTTTTTTTTTTTTAATAATTATGTTAATCAACAATTCAAAAGTGATGGCTGATTTTGATTATTTAATTTTCAATAAATTTTTATTTATTGTTACTTTTGTGAGTTTCAAGTGATTTCAGTGAGAATTGTGGGTTTTTCCTTCTTTAACTGAGGGGTACCAACAATTTTGTCCACGTGTGTATTAACCACACGTGATAGAAAGTAACCTGTCAATCATATTATGCTACTTCATTGTTGGGGATTACTATAGTTCAGTGACGTGCGGTGAGGTTCATGCCTGGTGAGGCACTGACTCCTCAAGAATCAGATTTACGATTGTAAGAACTGAAAAAAGCATCTTATTTCACTATTCATCCAACAGCATGCAACTACTGATAATGCTTCATATCCCATCAGCATTCCTCTTTCAATTACACTCACAAACCAACACAAACATATACACAGGAACAAATTTGTCCTATAAAGAACTTTCTTTTATAGCTATTGATAGAGCACCCATCTTGTGTTTTAATCAATCCATCCATCCATCCATCCTATACACCGCTTTATCCTCACTAGGGTCACGGTGGGTGCTGGAGTCTATCCCAGCTAACTCGGGCGAAGGCAGGGGACACCCTGGACAGGCCAGTCTGTCACAGGGCTACATATACAGACAGACAAATCGCACTCACACCTCCGGGCAATTTAGAGTAATCAATTAACCTCAGCATATTTGTGAACTGTGGGATGAAGCCGGTGTGCCCGGAGAAAACCCACGCATGCACAAGGAGAACATGCAAACTCCATGCAGAAAGATGACAGGCCCAGGCCGGGATTTGAACCGGGGATCTTCGTGCTGCAAGGTGAAAGTGCTAACCACTACTCCACTGTGCAGCCCTTTGGCAATTCATATATACTGTAAGCAAATTAAAGTACAGAGATGTGTGCAGACCTAGTGGCTTTAGCTTGACGCCGACATT
Source organism: Acanthochromis polyacanthus (assembly GCF_021347895.1). Classification (NCBI taxonomy): domain Eukaryota; kingdom Metazoa; phylum Chordata; class Actinopteri; family Pomacentridae; genus Acanthochromis; species Acanthochromis polyacanthus. The sequence goes on along the minus strand of NC_067119.1, from coordinate 35,905,290 downwards.
GGATTTCCTCTGAAGCCAGCACTGCAGCACCTGCCAGCTTGCGTACGCCCCCTTGAATTGAGGCAGAGTACTGAGTGCCTCACCTGCTGACTTTTCTCTGCACTGGATTGCAGCGATCAGCAGGAATAGTTTTCTCACACATACACACGTGGACAAAATTGTTGGTACCCCTCAGTTAAAGAAGGAAAAACCCACAATTCTCACTGAAATCACTTGAAACTCACAAAAGTAACAATAAATAAAAAATTATTGAAAATTAAATAATCAAAAACAGCCATTACTTTTGAATTGTTGATTAACATAATTATTTAAAAAAACAAACTAATGAAACAGGCCTGGACAAAAATGATGGTACCTCTATAAAAGATTGAAAACTATTTGACCAGAGTGACATGATTAACTCAGGTGTGTCATTTAATTGACATCACAGGTGTTTCCAAACTCATAATCAGTCGGTCTGCCTATTTAAAGGGAGACAAGTAGTCACCCTGCTGTTTGGTGAAAAGGTGTGTACCACACTGAACATGGACAACAGAAAGCGAAGGAGAGAATTGTCCCAGGACATCCGAAAAAAAATGATAGACAAACATCTTAAAGGTAAAGGCTATAAGACCATCTCTAAACAGCTTGAAGTTCCTGTGACAACAGTGGCTCATATTATTCAGAAGTTCAAGACCCACGGGACAGTAGCCAACCTCCCTGGACGTGGCCGCAAGAGGAAAATTGATGACAAATTGAAGAGACGGATCGTTGGAATTGTATCCAAAGAGCCCAGAGCAACCTCCAAAGAAATTAAAGGTGAACTCCAAGGCCAAGGTACATCAGTGTCAGATCGCACCATTCGTCGTTGTTTGAGCCAAAGTGGACTTCATGGGAGACGACCAAGGAGGACACCACTGCTGAAAAAAAACTCATAAAAAAGCGAGACTGGAATTTGCAAAAATGCATGTTGACAAGCCACAAAGCTTCTGGGAGAATGTCCTTTGGACAGATGAGACCAAACTGGAGTTTTTTGGTAAGGCACATCAACTCTATGTTCATAGACTCAAAAACCAAGCATACGAAGAAAAGAACACTGTCCTTACGGTGAAACATGGAGGAGGCTCAGTAATGTTTTGGGGCTGCTTTGCTGCATCTGGCACAGGGTGTCTTGAAAGTGTGCAAGGTACGATGAAATCTGAAGACTATCAAGGCATTCTGGAGAGAAATGTGCTGCCTAGTGTCAGAAAGCTTGGTCTCAGTCGCAGGTCATGGGTCTTCCAACAGGACAACGATCCAAAACACACAGCCAAAAACACCCAAGAATGGCTGAGAGAAAAGCGTTGGACTATTCTAAAGTGGCCTTCTATGAGCCCAGATCTGAATCCCATTGAACATATGTGGAAGGAGCTGAAACATGCCATTTGGAGAAGACACCCATCAAACCTGAGACAACTGGAGCTGTTTGCTCATGAGGAGTGGGCCAAAATACCTGTTGACAGCTGCAGAACGCTCATTGACAAATACAGAAATCGTTTAATTGCAGTGATTGCCTCAAAAGGTTGTGCAACAAAATATTAAGTTATGGGTACCATCATTTTTGTCCAGCCCTATTTCATTAGTTTTTTTTTTTAATAATTATGTTAATCAACAATTCAAAAGTGATGGCTGATTTTGATTATTTAATTTTCAATAAATTTTTATTTATTGTTACTTTTGTGAGTTTCAAGTGATTTCAGTGAGAATTGTGGGTTTTTCCTTCTTTAACTGAGGGGTACCAACAATTTTGTCCACGTGTGTACATAAAAGACATTACACAGACTACAGAAAGTCATGGTGTATAACGAATATTTCTGTAAAGTTCATATTGGCGATATGCTGAGGAACAGAAACGGGCACGCGTCATGCAACCCAATTTGTATTGGATCTTGCAGTCAGACGTGAGGCACAGTTCGCCCCTGCCTCACCTGGGGTTTCTGCCCTAGATTTGATCGGAAAAACTCAAATTTGGCAATTTTTACTCAATAAAGTGTCAGAAATGTGTAGTCATACTGCAAATGCATTTTTAGCACAGATCAGTGGAAAATATTAATATTATTTTTGTACACTTTCTTTTTTCTTGTCATGATGACAGGTGAGGCCGTGCCTCACCTGCCTCCCCTGACCGCACGTCACTGCTAAAATTTAATATGTATGACAGAAATAAGTGTGTTGATATCGGAGCATCACAGGACACTGGGACACTTTAATCTGTTTACTGTGAGATTGATAAATTTGTCTGCTGCAAATACATCTGCTGTTTTGTTTGATTGATTCATCACTTTTATCGCCTAACAAGGTCCATGTCTTAAGCATTATTTCATATTGTTGTCCAGACACTGTTTTGCTGCCTAACTTAGCTGTTGCAACTAACGGGGAAACAAGCTGTTCTACATGATGCTAGTGGTGTTTCTTACTAGCCTAGCCACGCTAGACAACCCACAGCAACGAATTTAATTCTCTGCCAGGGTCGGTCTAGTTACCCTTAGTAAGCCTCGAGGTTGGATGCTCCTAAAACTGGCCGACAAATCACCATGAAGTGTAGAGTCAGAAGGCGGGCGTAACTAAGTGACAACAGAGGCGCGACGATTCTGACAGAAACAACCGGAAACAACCATAGCAACAAGGATAGACAAGAAGATGGCTTCGCACAATGAACAGTTATCTTTCGACTCGGCTTTGGCCACAGCCCTTAAAGATTTGAAGCTAAAATTCAACTTGAAAGATAAACAAAGGATAAGATAAGAAAGATAAATAAGGCTTCACCGAACTCCCGTTTCCTCAGATTTCCGGCGCTCTAGGAACTACGTCATCCTATTCATTGTGCTGATTGGTTGTATACCTACCCAATTGCTGCAGAGTGATTTGAAAGACAACCTTTTAGCCCGCCTCCCTCCCTGTCAAGAGTTCCTAGACCCTTGCGTCTTCAGACCTGGGTCTAGCGCGGCTAGGCTAGTTTCTTACAACTTCTTACAAGTATCTGCTGCCTAACCTGTCAGACACAGCTTCACTAATTTACTGGAACTGCTCCACTCCGCAAATGCAGCAGCTTTCATTGCTTTCCCTACTATTGGTTGTTACTTGTGACGTGTACTCACCGAGTGACTGCACTACACGGAAGTCACTTTTCGCCGTAAGTTGGAAGTCTGGCAAAAATGTAAACAAAGCTATTACATGCATCACGATATTGATCAGTTCTTCGGAAAAGTCATGTTCTGAGCATTTTATTATATCTAGTTTCCTTTCCATGGAGATGACTTTCCTTTTCTTCAAAGCACTGCCATCAGAAGAGTCTTGTGCTTGGGATTAGGGCTGGGCGATATGGCCTAAAAAAAATCTCTGATTTTTTTCACAAAAAATCTTGATTCACAATTCATCCTATTTTTTTTTACCCTCTACCTAAAATCAATTTGCAGATGACAAAGAAATTGTTCAAAACATGTTTCAATTTTATTTTGTTAGTTTAGTTAGTGTTGTATAGTTTCAGTTAGTTTCCATTGTCTGTTCCCTTGTAGTAGTTTAGTTTTATTGTTTAAAAGTATTTAGTAGTTTCAGTGTTTTTATTACACTTACACACACACACACACACACACACACACACACACACACACACACACACACACACACACACAGTAACGTGTACTGTGTATACCATTATATTTCATCATGGAGATTTTGTGGAAGTATATGTTGGTTTGATATAATGCATCACGAAGTGATGCATTAATTAGGGTTTCCATGTCTTTTTCGAATGGGGAAATAGATATCACTTGATTCGTACCTGTAGCAGAGTCACAATCCAAGGTGACGTACAACCGGCGAATGCAAACAAAGCAGTGTGATGATGTGTTTGTCTGCTCTACTCATCAGCTAGTTCCATGTAACCAAATCCAACGTACCAAGAAAACGCCATACATTGTAAACTGAAGACCCGCCTGTGACCAGTTCCGATGTAACAACAAAATGCCGTAGGTCGACGGCGTCGTACAAAGAGGACCCCCTATATCATATCAAGTACTGGCCCCAGGTAATTGGCAGGGCCAAAAATCAATCTATCACAAATCAGAATCCCTAGACTTCTCATAGTAACTGTGTGAATCACAGACGATACTATCAAAGCAGTCGTCTTATGCTTGAATGGTTTGGGACAAATAAACAAATTCTCACATCCCTCGCCATGAACCATATCTAATCTAGTCAGAACAGATTGTTCATTCATACTGACAACTGGATCCAGCACAACACCTGCATATATTATTAAAGTTGAAATCCTGTTACATCAGAGTCCTCAGCTTTTTAAGAGGGAAGTATACACTCATGTGTTCTGTTCACTAGAAAGCATCGCATTCCCTACAGTCAGTGGCATCTGAAGGGTCTTTGCCATTACCAATGAAGAGTGTCATTAAGCTTCTATTAATATTCTCTTCATTCAGTGGCACGTGATCATCAGCTGTAGTCTGTCTTCTTACAATAGCGGGTGCCAAGGCGATCTGTTCACATCATTCCAGCTGCTGAACAGTGAACAGTGACAGCATTCACATGCTGGCACATAACGGACATAAATGGCAGTCAAAGATGAACACTAATGCACTATATCCATGGAAACAGGACAGTTTTTGTCTTAAAGGATGATGTTGCTTTTGGAGACAGGTTTTTGATGACACTTCGCACTAGCACAGGTTCCCTTAGGTCTAACAGCCATGTGACAGCAGTGTAGTTAGAGTTTTATCTACATGATCGATTATTCTGCTGATTAATTGATGATTTTTTTTTCAATTTAAAGGGACACTAATTTTACCGATAAATATCAGTTAATTTGTCATCTCTGGGTCTATTAGCCCACTTGTCAAGATAAAGTTTTTTGCTCTCTAATTGGTTTTAAATTCAACTGAGGCAGTGTCTTCTGGCAAAACCTCATTGTAGATTTATTGTATGAATAAGGTGAATAGAAGTTGTGAGCGGTTTATCTAAAGACTGATTTTATCCTTTAAACATCCAAACTGGTAAAGGTCCTTGAAAGCATTTCATGATGCTGGATGGTCTTTGAGACATATACGGCCCGATATAAAGTGTTCTCACAGTGTGGTCAAGTGTGCCTTGGACTGGATTGCAGAGACTGGTGCTTACAAAATATGCCAAGGAAGAGGCCGAAAATGAAAGCTAACCGAAGCAGGTGTCAGGCTTGTCAAGATTGAAGGAAGACAGAAGGAGGACCACTGCTGATTTTCAGGCAGAGATTAATGGTAGATCAGAATCTGAGCAAGTCTCCAGAATGACCATATGCAGACGACTGACAGCTCAAACGGAAGACGTGCTATAGATAGATAGACAGATACAGCGCCCTCCATAATTATTGGCACCCCTGGTTAAGATGTGTTCTTTAGCTTCTCATAAATTCATTTTTTTTTCTAAATAATATAGGACCTCAATGAAAAAAGAAGAAAATCCAGCCTTTAATTCAAGTGCATTTATTCAGTGGGGGGGGGGAAAATCACACATGAAGAAATAATTCTTTTACTTAAAATCATGTGTGCCACAATTACCAGCACCACTGATGGTAATATACTGACAGTCAATAGAAACTTTGAGGTAGAAATGTATGCAGAATTCTACTTGTAGGCCGGTTGTAATTATTCATTGTGGATTTACTGATGATCTAGTGCCCTGGTAGTTGAGATAATGATGAGTTGTCATTTTGTCATGATTCATTGCACATGGGTTGGTCACTTTGCAAAAGTGAACCAAATACACACCAAGCAATACTCAGTGAGTGTCTGCACAATTTGAGAATGGGTTTTGAAGGCCTACATAAAGGCCTAAAAAAGGCCACCATTGTTAGTCCAATGAACAGCATCATGCCGCGTCTATCACATGAACAACGTCTCCGGGCACTGGGTATGGTGGAGGCCGGTTTGAGCTACAGTGATGTAGCCAGGCGTATGGGCTGTTCCCAACCCACAATCAGAAGCCTGGTCCAAAGCATGCGCCGACGGATTGCTGCCTGCATCGAAGCAAATGGAGGCCATACTCAGTATTGACCGTTGTGACTTTGTGTTTGGAAGGTGCCGTTTTCTTTTGTGAAATTCTTTATTTTGAAATCATTCTTGAAACTTTAGATTTTTGCTTCTGTATGCCAATATGCTAAAGAAATGATTCATATGAAGAAAATCCAGTTTCGGGCTTCAAGATAAAAATTATGTTGAAAAATATGGTCTCAAAGTTTCTATTGACTGTCAGTGTACTTTGTACAACCCCCTTTTGCCAACAAAACAGCACCTAATCTTCTCCTATAATACATTTTTCAACAATCAGTGTGAGAGTATGCTTCTGCAATAAAATTGAATTTATTTTAAGGTTTTCAACACATCTTAACCAGGGGTGCCAATAATTATGGAGGGCGCTGTAGATACTTTATTAATCCCGTAGGAAATTAGATGCATCCAGTTACAACTACACATTCCTACAAAGCTTAACTCATATTTGGAATTAGAAATCAGATAATCTTGGCATAAATTGTTTTGTTTTTTATTATTCTAGTTTTAAATCTTGGAAGTTGTCTAACTTTATTTGTTGTAGTCACCTGCCAGATAATTGCAAAAATAGGGATCACAATTTTACAGAGCAAAGAATCATTGTGTCTAGCTGCCGTTTCAAAACCACTGAAAGGTTCTTCACATTTGAGAGGCATGGGCCAGTGATGATCTGGAATTTATCATTTCTAGCTCATACTAAAGGATCAGGATTTAATAAGTACTGGGTTCAATGACCATATTTCATGCCCTCATATCTTCCACTGGAGAGAATATATTGGAATGTGACTGCAAATATACAGTGTGACAGTATTATTTCATCCAAATTGAAAGACATTTAAAAAAATCTAGATTACCAGTTTGCAATGATGGACTGTAGGTTCAACACAGTAGTGTGTGGTATTGTGAGGATTCTGAAATCCTGCCAGCTGATCTTGTCAGTGCCTATTGTTCTCACTCAACTGAAATCTGGATCATCAACATTACATTATTAAGGATAAGTGGGAGGAGTAATAATAGGCAATAATGGCCAGACAAGTGGTGTTCTGTTGATGTTACCTTATAAGGCAACACTTCCAGGTATTCGGACAGAGATATTGTTCATCAGACACAAACTCATTCAAAACTTGACTCACCTACTGCCCTTATTTTACAGTCACAATCATTGTGGGCTATAGGGGCTAATTATATTAATATTCACTTCTGTATTCCATATATATGAGAAATTAGCAGTAGACATGTTATAATTGGGACCATTTTCACTGTTTATTTATGCTAACCATGATGAAGTAGCCTTCCCTTTCCAGATAATTGAAAAGTGGTAGTGCCCTTGTGCCTTACATTAAGCATTTGCCACTGGTCTTTAGTCAAGTGACTGCTCTGTCTTTTTCATGCCTGAGACTTCATGTGGCCCGAGGACGTTCATTCTGTATATCAGTATATATTTCATAATTATAATGTGGTTTTTGTGAAGACCAACAGAACCATACCACTAGTTTTGCCAATACAAGAAACCTTGTTACATAAATAATGCTATTCCCTGAATTTCCTTGAGAGTTGGTCAGATTTTTCCTGCATTACTACACTCCATAAAGGTGCAAAACGACTGGGAACTGTGCCTCATGGACTGGGACAGCTGCTGGGTGTGGCTGCCTGATAAAATTCCTGTGTCATTGTATCTCCCTCCCTGTGTGCCTGTGTTGAGTGTTTACTGACACTGCCCTCTGACTGGGAAATAGGTTCAGACACCAAGGACATGGCGCAGTGCTAAAACTCAAACCTCAGGGAAGACCACATTTGGATGTAGTGCTGGTTTCTTAGCTTGCCTGTCTCAGAAAAGTGTTTTAGTGAAAACATGGGGTGAGAGCTCAGCTTAAATACTCCACAAAGCTAACTTCCTAATAGGCAGGTTTTCTGTTAAAGCACTCAATTTTTCCTCTTCTTAAGCTGAAGCCTGCAGGCATAAAGAAGTCAGATATGGCATGTCTTTTTCTTGAAGACCCATTTGATACTGACGCACAAATACTCCACAGAATTCTTCATTGGGAGACGCTGATGAAAATCCTCCTGTTTCATCTTTGCCTGATTATCTGTTTGAGCCTTACTGTTTTTCTGCCCAATCAGTCCTATTGTACTTTTATCTGGTTAGCCTTGCTATATAACACCATAGGGTAGCTTCCTTTTTTTTTTTTTTTTTTTAAAGCAAATTAATGTTAGCCTCATACACAAATTCTCCCCAGAATGTGTCTGTCAGTTTTATTTCACAATACTGCAAATAATATTCATTATACTATGTAATAATCCTTGGTTTAGTCCTGATCTAAATTGGCTTATTGTGTGTCTGTAACATTAAATACAGCTGAACTGCTGCTGTCTAGTGTCCTACAGCAAGAACTCTGTATCTGTGATTGACAGTGCCGAGCAAAATAGCTGACGCATGGCAGCTGACATAAAAATAAATGAATGTGTGGCAGCAATATATTCTGTGGCCTTATTTAACATTGAAATATCACTAGATTCTCACAGTTGCTGACGTTAGTATGTGTATAATATGTTTGTTAAATGAAATTGCATTTTAATGCAGTCTATGTGAGCACAGAAGTCAGAAATGAAGCAAATGAATGTAAACAGTGGTTTAGTTTACACTACAGAGGAACACAGAAGGCAACACACAGTAACACATCCAGTCCTTGTTTATTGGTTTTAAATTGTCTTTTTTTACCATCTCAAAAGTCACTCAAGATTAGTTTCCATAGAGCTCTGACCTGTGGGTATACCATCATTGACGCTCAACATGCTAACATTGAGAGTTTTCCGGTTGTTGTACTGCAGTCAAGAGCGTTTTGGGCAGTACTAAAGGTAATTGGAGACTTCTAAATACCACAGCCTACCTTAACATTTCGATACACAGTTATACAAGCTTACACACAGTAGTAATGGTAAACAGCAGTGATGCTACATGGTACTGCCTATACATTTTTATTTTAGAAGGTGACGTGTCTGTGTTCACCATCTGCTTCTCAACTCAAACTTCAGGCTAGAAGGCACTTCAACATTGCGGACTTACTTAATGATTGGCAGGGGGTGAGACTGCACTTCCTCTCTTAGTGAGAGGAATTGCAGCTTTAGTAATACACAGAAGAAAAATAAACCCCCTCAATCTTTGTGCTTACTGTTGTTTCTTGCCAGCAGCCCTCAGAAATGCTTTCGATATATATTTGTTTTCAATGTTTGGAAACTCGCTTTGATTTAAATATCACAGGATGAATCTTTATGAACTTGATCTGCAGAAATATCTGAAATTTCAGCATGTCCCCCTTTTTAATTTTGTATGAAATGCGTTCAAAACTGCGGAATGGATGGCAGTAGGGCTGCAACTAAGGACATGTCGACTAATCGTCTGAGCACAATACGTCATCAAAAGCGGAAGTGAGCGCGCAATGCAACAGAAATCGCCATCCAACTGGAGCGCAGAACACGGACGGACATCGGCGCTGCATCATGCATATATTATGTATACACGATGCAGTGCGGATATTCGCGTTTAGATACGGCTGTACAGTAACAGCATGGACATCCGCGTTTACGATCTATCGTAAACGCAGATGTCCGCCCTGTATCGTGTATACATAATACATGTACGATGCAGCGCTGATGTCCGTCCGTGTTCCGCGCTCCGGTCGGACGCTGATTTCTGTTGCTTTGCGCGCTCACTTCCGCTTTTGATGATGTATCGTGCTCAGACTATTAGTCGACGCGTCGTTAGTTGCAGCCCTAGATGGCAGCGAAATGTTGTACATGTATTTATTTTCAGTAGAGGATTAATCTTAATTACTTGTTTATGCCCACCCTGTTCAAATCCTCAGTGCTGTCAACATTGAGTTGTCTGTCTGTCTGTCCATCCCATTCCCATTAACGCTGTATCTCTTGTCTGGAAAGAATTTCTTCAAGTTTTGCACATTCACTTGGACACAAGGATAAATGATTAGATTTTCATCATCAAAGGCTGAGGTCATTGTGATTGTTATCTCAGTTAAATCTGATTCAAGGAGAGAGAAATCTGAGATAATGTTCTCTTGGGAGGTACTGTATGGCCCTCATCAAATACTGTTTGAACTAAATATCAAACAGTGACCGTGATTGCAGTGTGGCTGCCCTGTACTGGATTTGTGTGGATATTTGAATGTAGTCTGCTGCATTTACCTGTGTCTGAGAGTACAGGCCAGTTTTTTTGCGTGTTCCACCACACTTTGTTTTTTCCTGTGAGAGTACAGAACTAACAAGATGCTATCTGAATGACAGGAAGAGGGAGTGACAGTTTATAGACTGCTTCCTCCAAAAGAATCCTATTTTCCCTTTGCTTTGCCTCACCACACCCTAAGGCCTGGGGCCAAAATTAGACCGCAACCTTTATTTGGACCCAAACAAGTATTAACAGTGCTCACTTTATCTTACTGAACCACCACTGTTGTATCAACATTCATAACAACAAATATGACCTTTGGCATACAGTGAGTCTGAAGTGGAATCCAGACTCAAGAGCTGTTAGGGATTGTAAACAGAACAACTAGCTTCTGATGTGCTCAAAAAATGCTGTACAATGTTGGCTGTTATTTTCCAAGAAATTATTTTTGCTGGCTGCAGTTCAGGTTTGCAAATGAGTTATTGTATAAATAGGACATTCAGATTTCAGCAACGTACTTGATATTTTTGAGATGTAATTAGTGCAGGGGTGAAAGAAATAAATCAGACAAGTTGTTTGTTGGAACTATTTACAGTATACAATGAAACTGAATAACCCCTTTGCAGTATTCCTTTAATGTTAAATGTTTCAACACATTCAAGTACATTAAAAACACCAAAATACACCCCAGCTTAAGACAAAGTAAGTAATTTGTTAACACAGCAACACAAGTTTTCTTGTGATCACTGCAAAACAAATTATTGTTCATGTCATTTACAAAAAGGTGAGGCAGAGCAGAGCGGTCCATGTTGACCTGCAGATACAAAAATGCCGTTTTGTTAATTAAAAAATAGTCTCCACAGTAGACACACAATACAAAAAAGATCAATAAACCTTTGATTAGGAAGGTTCAAATCTTTTATTTGTTCAATACTTTGTATGTCCATCTTTGTTTTTGATGACAGGCTCTTCCTAAGCGTGGAGATACCAATGCTGCACACGTTTTTATTTTTATTTTTTTGGAGAAACATTCTGCTAGCCTAGCCGCGCTAGACCCAGCTCTTAAGACACAAGGGTCTAGGAACTCTCGACAGGGAGGGAGGCGGGCTAAAAGGTTGCCTTTCAAATCACTCTGCAGCAATTGGGTAGGTATACAACCAGTCAGCGCAACGAATAGGCTGATGTAGTTCCTAGAGTGCCGGATTGTGGCTAAGTCCCATTAGCTTCCCAACCAGCGGAGCCAACTGGTATATTAAGGATTTGCCATATCCCGTTGGCATAAGTCCAAGTACGTCTTTCTTCTCAATGAAACACTTCAATGCCGTCCTTTGTTTATCTTTCAAGTTGAATTTTAGCTTCAAATCTTTAAGGGCTGTGGCCAAAGCCGAGTGGAAAGATAACTGTTCATTGTGCGAAGCCATCTTCTTGTCTGTCCTTGTTTCTATATTTGTTTCCAGTTGTTTCTGTCAGAATCGTCGCGCCTCTGTCGTCACTTAGTTATGCCCGCCTTCTGACTCTACACTTCATGGTGATTTGTCGGCCAGTTTTAGGAGCATCCAACCTCGAGGCTTACCAAGGGTAACTAGACCGACCCTGGCCGAGAATTAAATTCGTTGCTGTGGGTTGTCTAGCGTGGCTAGGCTAGTAAGAAACACCACTAGCATCATGTAGAACAGCTTGTTTCCCCGTTAGTTGCAACAGCTAAGTTAGGCAGCAAAACAGTGTCTGGACAACAATATAAAATAATGCTTAAGACATGGACCTTGTTAGGCGATAAAAGTGATGAATCAATCAAACAAAACAGCAGATGTATTCGCCTTCTGACTCTACACTTCATGGTGATTCGTCCGACCAGTTTTAGGAGCATCCAACCTCGAGCCTTATGGAGGGTAACTTGACCCACCCTGGCAGAGAATTAAATTCGTTGCCGTGGGTTGTCTAGCGTGGCTAGGCTAACATTCTGCCATTCTTCAGATGTGTTTCTTAGGTGCTTATTGCTGGTGGGTGTGTTGCTTTATATTTCCCTTTAAAACATCCTTAAAGTTGTTCTATTGGATTTCTGTCAGGCCACATACTTGCACATAGCTTTTCTTTGTCTATTTTTTTCATCTAGAGACAGCTACAGAGTTTGGCAGTGTGCTTTGGGTTGTTATCATGCTGGAATATTCCTCTAATGCCAAACATCTGCAAACTGGGGTCATTTTTTCCTCCAGTGTTTTGTATATTCACAGGAATTCACGGTGTCATCTATTAGTCTCATCTCCCCAACAACCATTACACCCATTCCATTGATAATCTGTGTGTCAAGTCTGATGGACCTGGCTGTCTGTTTTCCCAACCTAAATTGTGCACTGTCCGTGACATAATTTTTTGAGACTGCTACAGCTCAGGGCTTGTTCAATACCTGCTAAATACCTCTGCAAATGTGTTTTGCTGATTTTTAGTCGGTCACTGATCTTGTATCCTTGTCCATCTTTGTAAAGTCTCAAAATCAGATTTTTGAGTGTCTGTGGCATTTCGTTTGCAGCAAAGTATTTGAATCACTTTTGAATCATTTATGTGATATTGCACAGGAGTGTAGCCATTTCTATTGTAGACTGTGCTTCGTACACTGTCATATATTGATTCATTACTCCTAACACAAATTGCTTTAGGGATCTCGCAGTCTAAATATATAGACATGATCTTCGATAAACCTAAAAAAAGAAACACTTTGTGCTTAATATTAAATACATTAACCCCAAAATATTTTGTAACCTAGGCCAAATAGAGAAATGTATGAATTTAATAGTAATATACAAAATACCAATGCAATGCAAAGAACATCTGAAAAAATCGCACAAGCACACCTATCGACCAAAATATGCTACAATGAGAAATTATGACAAGGTTGAAAGTTTGAGTTAGGTTTTTGTGACATCAGTGTGAAAAAAATACTGTGGAATAAATGGGTACCTTACATGCAATGTCTTGTGTTTTTTTCATAGAAAAAATAGTATAGTTTTAGAATATAGCACCAAAAATTGTGTATCACTAGCCCTTTAGTGACCTTTTGCTTGATGTTTGCTGAAAAGTAGGTGAAAATGACCATATTTTGGTGACAAAATAATTTGAATACACACATTAATCCTGTTGCTGCTTGCAAATTATTGGTTACTTGCTTACTATTAACCTTAGAATAAGAACTCAATGTTGTGTTCTTTTGAATGAGTATCAGTTTCAGTGGTTGCAATTAGAAATGATGTCATACCAGCGAGTTCTTCCGAAGATGTCCGGTGACAATTTTGTTTGGAAATTTTGAGACTCTAGGAAAGAATTTGGCTTTTGATTCACCCTATCGAGTTAATTGTAAATCTGCATGTACTATACATCAATCTCTTTGTAATTTAGTTGGGAATAAAGCAGTACCCAAGACATACACACGTGGACAAAATTGTTGGTACCCCTCAGTTAAAGAAGGAAAAACCCACAATTCTCACTGAAATCACTTGAAACTCACAAAAGTAACAATAAATAAAAATTTATTGAAAATTAAATAATCAAAATCAGCCATCACTTTTGAATTGTTGATTAACATAATTATTTAAAAAAACAAACTAATGAAATAGGGCTGGACAAAAATGATGGTACCCATAACTTAATATTTTGTTGCACAACCTTTTGAGGCAATCACTGCAATTAAACGATTTCTGTATTTGTCAATGAGCGTTCTGCAGCTGTCAACAGGTATTTTGGCCCACTCCTCATGAGCAAACAGCTCCAGTTGTCTCAGGTTTGATGGGTGTCTTCTCCAAATGGCATGTTTCAGCTCCTTCCACATATGTTCAATGGGATTCAGATCTGGGCTCATAGAAGGCCACTTTAGAATAGTCCAACGCTTTTCTCTCAGCCATTCTTGGGTGTTTTTGGCTGTGTGTTTTGGATCGTTGTCCTGTTGGAAGACCCATGACCTGCGACTGAGACCAAGCTTTCTGACACTAGGCAGCACATTTCTCTCCAGAATGCCTTGATAGTCTTCAGATTTCATCGTACCTTGCACACTTTCAAGACACCCTGTGCCAGATGCAGCAAAGCAGCCCCAAAACATTACTGAGCCTCCTCCATGTTTCACCGTAGGGACAGTGTTCTTTTCTTCGTATGCTTGGTTTTTGAGTCTATGAACATAGAGTTGATGTGCCTTACCAAAAAGCTCCAGTTTGGTCTCATCTGCCCAAAGGACATTCTCCCAGAAGCTTTGTGGCTTGTCAACATGCATTTTTGCAAATTCCAGTCTGGCTTTTTTATGAGTTTTTTTCAGCAGTGGTGTCCTCCTTGGTCGTCTCCCATGAAGTCCACTTTGGCTCAAACAACGACGACTGGTGCGATCTGACACTGATGTACCTTGGCCTTGGAGTTCACCTTTAATTTCTTTGGAGGTTGCTCTGGGCTCTTTGGATACAATTCGAACGATCCGTCTCTTCAATTTGTCATCAATTTTCCTCTTGCGGCCACGTCCAGGGAGGTTGGCTACTGTCCCGTGGGTCTTGAACTTTTGAATAATATGAGCCACTGTTGTCACAGGAACTTCAAGCTGTTTAGAGATGGTCTTATAGCCTTTACCTTTAAGATGTTTGTCTATCATTTTTTTTCGGATGTCCTGGGACAATTCTCTCCTTCGCTTTCTGTTGTCCATGTTCAGTGTGGTACACACCTTTTCACCAAACAGCAGGGTGACTACTTGTCTCCCTTTAAATAGGCAGACTGACTGATTATGAGTTTGGAAACACCTGTGATGTCAATTAAATGACACACCTGAGTTAATCATGTCACTCTGGTCAAATAGTTTTCAATCTTTTATAGAGGTACCATCATTTTTGTCCAGGCCTGTTTCATTAATTTGTTTTTTTAAATAATTATGTTAATCAACAATTCAAAAGTGATGGCTGTTTTTGATTATTTAATTTTCAATAAATTTTTATTTATTGTTACTTTTGTGAGTTTCAAGTGATTTCAGTGAGAATTGTGGGTTTTTCCTTCTTTAACTGAGGGGTACCAACAATTTTGTCCACGTGTGTATGTGTATTCCAACATTTGTTAAGTAAAATCATAACTTTTACTAACCCTACGCCCATCAATTTTCAGTTTGTGAAAAAAAATACATGCTGTCGTAAAAAAAACTTCACTCAATTGTCAATGTAGAGCAACCAAAATTGAATCACTTATACCCATTTATATGGGCTATAAGCAGTTTATATTGTTTTAGCCTAACAACTTTGATAAATTAAGATCAAGTTTTTTTTACGGCCAAGTTTTCATATTTGTTTTAGAAAACGTCTGCCAATTTTGCATGTATTCACGTACTTATTCAATGATGAAGTCAATATATCCAGCCAGAACAACTGAGGAAATGCTTTCATACGAGTATAGTTTCATATGAGTACTTTGAGGCCAATGAAGGGAAAAACATTTCAGACAGTATTGGATCAGTTGTTCAATGTGCCTTTCAGCAAGGAATAACAAAATGCAATGAGGGTGTGAGTGGTGCATCTGGTATTGTGGAAATCATAAAAGATTTTGCATAAATGATTCCATTTTCAGATTCCTGAGAAAATTTGACCCCAGACTGATATATTTTGAGTCCATGAAACAGAAATTGATTTTTTGCCCGAAATGTCACTAAAATCTAACTAGAACCTCGAACCTTGTCTTATGCAATTCAAAATGCTGCCAAAGTGTTTGCTTTACGCTATTTTTGTGTGGAATCATCAATGCATCAATTTTGTTTCTCTCTGTAGGACTTCGGTCACTACTCTGGGAGAACCAGACTCATTTTCTCCAGATTAAATAGTATAGTAAAGATATCGGTTTTTTTTTTGCTCTTTCTGGCATTCTGATTCGTCTGTATACTTCAGAGTTACACACGTGGACAAAATTGTTGGTACCCCTCAGTTAAAGAAGGAAAAACCCACAATTCTCACTGAAATCACTTGAAACTCACAAAAGTAACAATAAATAAAAATTTATTGAAAATTAAATAATCAAAAACAGCCATTACTTTTGAATTGTTGATTAACATAATTATTTTAAAAAAACAAACTAATGAAATAGGGCTGGACAAAAATGATGGTGCCCATAACTTAATATTTTGTTGCACAACCTTTTGAGGCAATCACTGCAATTAAACGATTTCTGTATTTGTCAATGAGCGTTCTGCAGCTGTCAACAGGTATTTTGGCCCACTCCTCATGAGCAAACAGCTCCAGTTGTCTCAGGTTTGATGGGTGTCTTCTCCAAATGGCATGTTTCAGCTCCTTCCACATATGTTCAATGGGATTCAGATCTGGGCTCATAGAAGGCCACTTTAGAATAGTCCAACGCTTTTCTCTCAGCCATTCTTGGGTGTTTTTGGCTGTGTGTTTTGGATGGTTGTCCTGTTGGAAGACCCATGACCTGCGACTGAGACCAAGCTTTCTGACACTAGGCAGCACATTTCTCTCCAGAATGCCTTGATAGTCTTCAGATTTCATCGTACCTTGCACACTTTCAAGACACCCTGTGCCAGATGCAGCAAAGCAGCCCCAAAACATTACTGAGCCTCCTCCATGTTTCACCGTAGGGACAGTGTTCTTTTCTTCGTATGCTTGGTTTTTGAGTCTATGAACATAGAGTTGATGTGCCTTACCAAAAAGCTCCAGTTTGGTCTCATCTGTCCAAAGGACATTCTCCCAGAAGCTTTGTGGCTTGTCAACATGCATTTTTGCAAATTCCAGTCTCGCTTTTTTATGAGTTTTTTTCAGCAGTGGTGTCCTCCTTGGTCGTCTCCCATGAAGTCCACTTTGGCTCAAACAACGACGAATGGTGCGATCTGACACTGATGTACCTTGGCCTTGGAGTTCACCTTTAATTTCTTTGGAGGTTGCTCTGGGCTCTTTGGATACAATTCCAACGATCCGTCTCTTCAATTTGTCATCAATTTTCCTCTTGCGGCCATGTCCAGGGAGGTTGGCTACTGTCCCGTGGGTCTTGAACTTCTGAATAATATGAGCCACTGTTGTCACAGGAACTTCAAGCTGTTTAGAGATGGTCTTATAGCCTTTACCTTTAAGATGTTTGTCTATCATTTTTTTTCGGATGTCCTGGGACAATTCTCTCCTTCGCTTTCTGTTGTCCATGTTCAGTGTGGTACACACCTTTTCACCAAACAGCAGGGTGACTACTTGTCTCCCTTTAAATAGGCAGCCTGACTGATTATGAGTTTGGAAACACCTGTGATGTCAATTAAATGACACACCTGAGTTAATCATGTCACTCTGGTCAAATAGTTTTCAATCTTTTATAGAGGTACCATCATTTTTGTCCAGGCCTGTTTCATTAGTTTGTTTTTTTAAATAATTATGTTAATCAACAATTCAAAAGTAATGGCTGTTTTTGACTATTTAATTTTCAATAAATTTTTATTTATTGTTACTTTTGTGAGTTTCAAGTGATTTCAGTGAGAATTGTGGGTTTTTCCTTCTTTAACTGAGGGGTACCAACAATTTTGTCCACGTGTGTATAATGCAGCCAATAAATACACACCATTTTGAAGGTGAAATGCAGTGTGGTTGTAATTCCACCCTTGGGTTTTCTACCAACCTCTCATCAGATCCATGTAGATTGAATTTGGACTCATCTGAAAATAACACACATCTCCAGCTGCTGCTGTTTCTCAGTGCATGTTCTTTAGCAAATGTAATCCTAGACGCCTTTATGCTTCAGAATGGTATTTGCAGCATCACTCTCTGTTTATATTTTATACTTAATAATACTAGTGATGTCCGATTTATTTTCTGTGATACTGAAGGTATCAAAAGGTCTGGGTTCTGTAAAGCGTCTTGAGACAATTTGACTGTAATTGGTGCTATATCAATAAAAATGAATTGAATTGAAAAAGTAGCACAGCTGTCATAGCCAGGTTATTGGAGATTGGGATTTTTTCACATCACCAAGGGCAGGTAGGACAACGGGGCTGCTGTGGCCTGTGGGACAAAAAAACAAAAACAAAACACCATTTAGTGTTTGAGCTGATGATCGGGGACAGTTAAAGACGACTTTATGTCTAAAGCAAACAGCATCACATTTGAAACGAATGGACGAGAAACCTCAAACTGATCTAAGCGGCTCAAAGACAGACATCCAGATCTGTTCTTATATTAAGATTACAATGTTCACATCCTGAAATGTTACCATTACTTTTTGTGGTATCGTGTTTGTATTGCTCCACACGCAACATTTTGCATGTGCATGTATGTGTTTGCACATTGTGTGCAGCAGCTCGTGTTTTTTATGGTCTTGTTGCAACATCAGTGTTCTAATTTTATTATTGATCTCTGAAGTGATTCTTGCTGCTGTTTCTTGATTTTTAGCCTAAATCCCATTAAATGTTCAAAACAGCTTGTCAAACATCAGTAGTCCAAGGTCTGTTGGAAAGCTAAAAATCTTATAATTGTTTATGTTTTTGCCATTTCTACCTTTGACAAATAGGGAAATTATGGTGGCTTTTTTCCAAGGTAACATGCCTTTCATACCTGCTGGTGGGTTTTGAGTTTCAGAGGTTTAATATTCTTATAACAATTTTAAACTGCAAACAAACAGCTGCATCACATAGAGATGGATGGAAAAATGTTTAAATAGGTAATTCTGTGTGAATAAATATTTTATTAACAGAATGGAAAACACAGCACTGAACCATGAATACACAGTGAGGCACCTAGACAGGTACAATGTACAAATACCACAGGTTGCCTTGTGCTTTAAAATCCCAAACAGCCCACATTTGGGCATACTTTGTATTTAGTGACTTATTTACCTTTGCATGATGAATATGAAATATTTGGTAAATGCTGCCAAGAATGAGAATCAATCTGACGCAATGATCATCTATTCACTAACCTGCCAGTTAAGGCATTAGAGTGACTGTGGCGTTTACGTCTCACAAAACTAATAATCTCAGATAGCTTAACTGAAAGGAGCTCACTCAATGAATATATTAGAGAAACAGATTTGGTTGCTGCTTTTAACATTTGTTTTGAAAAATGTAAATACATTAACCACACATCATAGACCAAAAACTAGAGAGGTGAAGTCACTCAAATGCTGATGCATGGTCAACAAGAAAACCACTCAGAGAGCGCAGTGCTCTGCCAAGCCTGCTCAGCCATTGTAGGATTTCCGACAGCTGAAATCTTTGAAGAATTTTGTGGCAGAAATCACGGTATTTAGAATGTGGCCTTTAATATGGATGTACCCACACAAAATGACCTTGCAGTGAGCACATGCATGTGGACGTTTTGTATTGAATATCAACTTGCGTGACCTAAATATGGAACGGGTCGCAGGAATTGATGAGACTCGGAAACTCCCACAATTAAATCAATTGTTCCTTGTATCATTTCCGACAGATAAGTTCCAATAAGTCCATAACGGTCGATTTGTAATAGCATCACAATCGCGATCGTCAGCAAGGGGCTAACGTAATGTTCGCTTTTCATGATTACAATGACGCCATGCCACTATCTCGCAATGCTACAGAAATCTTTAACAAATCCGTGGATCCAGACTATAAGCCCCATCACTGTCAAAATCTAATGGGGTGTTATGGCCCTGGGCCGCTGGGCTCCTCCTCCTATTCTCATTTTCATTGTGTACAGCTGTGAGCAGCCTAGCGTCAACCATCCTCCTTCCATAGTTCTGTGGTTGTGCCCACCTGCGGTCCGAGGAGCCTCCGGATTGGCTTAGGATGAGAGGACTCCTCCTACCCTGGTGGCCGAAGGGGAACTGTCAAAAGCCTCCTTCATTCAGTTCTGCATTGGCAGCTCGTGTGAAGCCGAGCTGCCCGGTGTTGCATTGTGTTGTGTAACTTGTGGAGCATAGTGTCTGTGGGGGAGCTAAATGCTGGGTAGTACTAGTATCAGTCACTGATTGATTGTTAGGCTAGATAGGGGTGCCACACCGTTGTATTTTTTGGCTAGGCTACTTAGGTAAATGTATGTGTAAAGATGTGTAAATGAATTTGTTAAACAACTGATAAGCAAGTTCGCTTTTGGTTATGTTTGATTCTTTTATTTTCTTGTGGCATCCGTTTCTTTTTTTCCCTTTTGTATTTTAACCCCCTCGTCCTTTGTCATGTTCATGTACACCTCTACTTGTCAAAATAAATCCCTGCTCGTCACTCCGAAACTCAGTTCCCAATTAGTTCTTTTATTCTTTTCTTTCATTATTACCTGACTACCCTAGACAGCCGGGTTGTAACATGGGGTGATCCTTCTGTCATTTCTGATGATCCCTGAAAATTTTGTGTGAATCCGTTATTCCGTTTTTGAGTAATGTTGTGCACAGACAGACAAATTAACAGAAGGACATTTGTACGCTGATTGTCACATAACTCTGCCGTGTTCCTTGATGGAGTAAAAAATAAAACCAGCAAATTTTGTCTGTAATGCTTCCTTATTAGACTGACCTCTTTATGCTAGAATATAACATTTAAAATTTAGTTGAAGTAGTTGAACCTAGTTATGTTAATGATCTCACTGTCTTTTCTGTAGTGCCATCTTTTGAAACAATGTTTAGTTTTGTTTTCAAGTGGACCATTTCAGGCTCTGTTCATGTCCTTCAGTTAATGTTGTCAGTACAATCTGCCCTTTGTTCAGTTTCTGTTTCTGAATTGTTACATAGTGGTCCCCCCCTTTGTGATGTAAATCAAATTCAAAAGAACGAAGGGTTGGTAACCGAAGTACAGAGGTTTGTGTTGTATACGTGAAGCTCTCATTGTCTGGAAACTACACCACCAGGAGACACAGATAGTGCTGTGACGTCAGATCTTGCAGTCCTTACTGGTGGAGTGCTCTGAGCTAAGACAATGGGGAACAGTGCAGATGGGTGAGCTAAGCAAACGAGATTTCTCTTTTCTGACAGTTCGTCATACTCATGCCACCATACACATGTTCTATCATCTCCTGCTTTTCTAGATGCTGCTGTTCCTTGTCCTGCTGCTTTTTCTGCTCCTCCTATTCCTCCATCAGAATAGATGCAAACACTGAGCATTTAACCCCCTGAGTTCCATGTAGTTTATGGATGTTTTTTGCTTGTTATTCCTCCATCGTGGGTTTGGTCGGTTGGTCCAAATGTACACCAAATTTTCAGGGAAAGTCAGAAATGGCACAAGAACCAAGTGATTAGATTTTGGCAGTGATGCGACTTATAGTCTGGATCCACAGGTTTGTGAAAGATTTCTGTATCATAGCGACACAGCATCACTGTAACCATGACAACAAGTGAACACGATGTCAGCTGCCTGCTGACGATCACATGATTGCGATTCTACTACAGGTTGATCGCTGCAGACTTATAGGGACTTATCTGTCAGAAATGATACAAAGAATAATTGATTAAATTGTTGCAATATTTCTGAGTCTCATCAATCCCACTACATACGATTCTAACACATGCCTGTGCTCAGAGCAAGTTCATTTTGTTTGTGGGTACATCTATATTAAACGACCACATTCTATGCTGCTGTGATTTCTGATCATCAATAACTAATCAAGAAATTCTGTATTTCTACAAAACAATGCTGCATTTCTGACAATGCCTTATCGGGGAATGAACAGCCTTGGAAGAGTGCTTTTCTTGTTGCTTACCGTGGGCGAATTTTTTATTGCGATGTAAAGTCTTTTCTGTAACAAAATTATAATGCCTTAAAAAAATGAAAGTTGAATTTCTTTGATTGTTTATTTTACAAAAAAATAGAAAACCAGGAATTAACATGTATAACATTATAAGTATGACCAACTCTGTGAAAAAGGCAACTCCCCGCAGGGTTCTCGCCAGTGCATTTCAGCGTAACGACCCGTTACGCAGTCGTAACGGCCCGTTACGCTATCAGTTTAAAATATTGTTATGAGAGTGTGTGGCTCCGTCATGAGAGAGGGAGAGAGAGCAGCATGTGTAAGTGTGAGAGAGGAGGAGAGCGAGATGTCCGAGCAACCCTGAATGCAGCGCGAGCGAGAGAGACGGCAGTTCTGTAGAGGAGGAGAGAAGGTGTGTAGTTGCTGGGTTGGCGGTACTGTGCGGTTCAGCCACTGTTGATAGACAATAAAGGCTGCAGTGTTCTTCGATACGGCTGGGCTCCTGTGTCTTTGCCCATACAGCTGCTGATGAAGTGAAGGGGGTTAACCTCGGGCTTCCTGACCACGGTCGGGGGCCGACCAGGACGGGTTAACACTGTGATTAGGGCCGCTGCGTTGTTATTTTGACAGATAATGCCATGTGTGTTTGTTTTTATCGACTGAGTGCCTATCTAGGTTAATTTATGTCTCCCCACCTCAGCCGTACTTTCCTGTCGATTGACCCGTTCCTGTCTATTGCGCGCGCGCGTGCTGCCGTTATGCTGAAAAAGAATTTTGGTGAGAACCCTGCCCCGTAGTATAGGTATTTCATTCAAGCTTTCCATAATCAGTATGAGCTTTCACATTAATGTCCAGCTGGCCACTTTACTATGTTAATTTTGGATTCAAGTAAAATAATTTTAAGAAGCTGAGGTGTGCTATGCATGACAGCCACATTTCACAACCATAAGCCTCTGCTTTAAAGCAATGTCACATAATAACAGAGAGGTTTGTCTGCCAGGGCCCAGTTGGGATAACCATGGTTCCTCAGTGTGTTCTTAACGTGAAATAGAGAAGGAACACACTCACATTAAGAATGTGACTGACATTTGCTTATATCCCAATCAGGTCTTCATTAAATCATGGAAACGATCTGTACAACAGAGCACCACAGAATTACAGAGAAGACAGAAGGAACAAAGCTGGAGTATCAGAAAAACTCAGAGGGATTTTCTCCAAATGCTTGATTACAGCTTTGCCTTCTTTCTTGTCCATTTCTTGGTTTAGCTTTCAACTACTGATTTTCAAAAGCATCACTGATGAAGAAATGACAACAAACACTGGAGTTTTTGTGGACAGTGATATAAGGCTTGATAGTATGTCGTATTTGCCCCCAAAAGAGAGTTTTGGCCCTTATTTTCAGAGAGTGCCAATAACTTTTTGAAGTACCTCAGTATTCAGTATGGACAGAACAACAGAATGATTTGTGTGTTTCTCAAACTGATTATGCTTCTTCATAATTTTGTCTATATAAGGACTGACAAAGAAGTGTCACACTTCTTGCCCCCAAACGCCTTTGTACAGCCTCTGTATACCTTTACGCAGCACAAAGACTGCCTTTCAGTCATTGTCAAACACATAATGACATGGACACTTTGTATATTATGGGTTTTGTGAAGCTTCAGAAGTTAACTGCAAAGTAGTGACACTCCGCAGTATTCTGCACATTTTCTGCAGGGCTTGAACTGAGCCAGGATTTGCTTTGTGTGTGTGTGTGAACAGTGCTACGGTGAGCTCAGTAAAGGCTGGATGGAACTGGTTCCCATGACCTTGTGCACATGACTCTGTGTGTTAGTGCATGTGGGTTGGAATGTGCATGCCTGTGTGTATGCATGAGTGGTTTCAGATCATTGTTTTGTGTCACATCACAATATGTCCATTGTAGTCGCTCACTGAATGCCTAACATTGTAAATGGTGTAGTTTGAGCAACTCATGCTGAGGGCCTGCTAAGACACACAGAAGGCCTTTTTTCATCTTGCTTTGACAATACTTGAACTAACAAATTACCTCTGTTTGCTTTAGTAACAGCTTATCTGTTGAATATATCTCAACTTTACAGCCTTCTTGAGGCTGATACTGAAATTTTTGAGATTAAAACATTCAATGACAATGAGTAAACTTATTTTTTAATCTTATGAACCCCATGTTAGTTTTCAATAATTGTCAAAGTGATGGTATCAGAGACAGACACAAAAGGAACTACTGGAATTATTAAATTACTCTTTGTATTTATGCAGGCATTACACAAATGTGTTACATGGTGATGTAGATGGGCAATGGCAGACTTCAGACAAAGTCTTTCAGCCTGGTAAAGAGCAGTGTTTTTAATGGCAGGGGCAGTTCCTTTGGTGTGGACTTTGGGATTTGTCAATTTAAACATCTTTTACATGTACAAAAAAATCGTAACACAATAATGGATAAGAAAAATGCAAAAAGCATAATATATGCTCTTTCATTTGTAATTCCTCACTGCCTTGATTTGCCACTGCTTGATGTTGAAATTCTGGGGAGAAGGGAGCTGTTCTGCCAGTCATGTACGTTTCACAGCACAGTTTATTGAAGACGGTGTACTTTCTACGTGTTAAATTTTGTAACAAATTGAAAATATACTTGTGGTGGTCGGTGATGCAGTGCCACTGATGTACATGCAGAGATTCATGCAGTTTACAGTGGGAGAGTGTAACTCAGATTATTTTTGAAAACTCCAATTTACTGATGTTCAATAAGTGCCTGACATGCATCCGTAAATTAATCGAACCAAGGCACCTCAGATTTTCTGTCTCACAATGGTGTTTAGGGCTGCACATTGGAGTAGTGGTTAGCACTTTCGCCTTGCAGCAAGAAGATCACCGGTTCAAATCCCAGCCTGGGATCTTTCTGCATGGAGCTTGCATGTTCTCCCTGTGCATGCGTGGGTTTTCTCCGGGTACTCGGGCTTCCTCCCACAGTCCAAAAATATGCTGAGGTTAATTGGTTACTCTAAATTGCCTGTAGGCGTGAATGTGAGTGTGATTGTTTGTCTGTACATGTGTCCCCTGCCTTCACCCGAGTCAGCTGGGATAGGCTCCAGCACCTCCCGCGACCCTAGTGAGGATAAAGCGGTGTATAGAGAATGGATGGACAATGGTATTTAATTTCTCTAAAACTCACACACCTAAAAACCAGTCGTGTGCATGACCATCATTGTGAGTGGGACCCTCGGTTTTGTGTGTACAAATATGGTTCCATGAGCACAGGCCTGTGTCAAGCCCTCATGTGCAACACTTGTTCTCTCAACAAGTGTACTTCTGACTTTCTTTTTTGACAGTGATCGATTACTCTAAATTTGGTCTCTTGCAACACCAACGCTGTCCGGAATGTCTCTGACCGTGGTAAAATAAATACTCAAATTTTCAATTTCGGTAAAAGCACCCACATCACAGTATAATCTGACATTTGGTCTGCATT
Source organism: Acanthochromis polyacanthus (assembly GCF_021347895.1). Lineage (NCBI taxonomy): Eukaryota > Metazoa > Chordata > Actinopteri > Pomacentridae > Acanthochromis > Acanthochromis polyacanthus. The sequence continues at coordinate 35,879,928 of NC_067119.1, read as the reverse complement.
TGGATAAATAAAAGTACAGAGTACAAGTATTGGCATCCAAATATACTTAATGTACCAAAATTAAGAACATTCATTTACAAAGCAATGTTAAGAAACAGTGTTTGCAATACAATATTTGGATGGCCTGGCTGTAACCCCTATTAGTCAAATTTTGTGTCACAGATGTAAAAACCAATAATGTGTAAATCTCATATTGCTCCTTGTACTGAATCTATGGGATGACTTTGATCTGCTGCTTTGCTGCAGCTTATTTAGTTAAAACCAACTCGTTGTAAATCAGGCTTTACTTCATCAGCTGTCAAGTCAGTTCAGTCTCCACAGAATGTCCAGAGCCAGCTCTGTCTGTGCACATTCAGGCAAACTGTGGATGGTGCATACTCTATCTTTTGAAGTGCAATATTCTTTCAGTGCATCCACCGCTTTGATATCAGAGGGCTTTCATTATTGTCAGGCTCTGCTCCTGCAGCCACATTTTCACTTCAAAGCAGTCCCACCTCATTAAATATGTGTATATTCAGACTTGCTCCCTGTTTCTAGAAATGCATATTTACATACCTCCCCACATACACAAAATGTGCTGTTATATGCTGTTACCACTTCTCATGCACTTTTGCTTGGTTCTAACATCCATTTTCTGTTGGGAAAATAATACGGTACCTGTTACAGCGCAGCGTCTAAAAGGACATCTGAGTATGAACTTTTCATTTCCCCAATGGCATTGATACTTGTCAGACCTAAGCAAGACACCACGTCCCAAAAGATTATTGTCCCCAGAAAAACAAAGATCAAAGACTGAACATGCAATATAATCAGTTTATTCAATAACCAGTATTTCCCCCTTTCACTTATATCACAGCTTTCAGTCTTTCAGGCATGGAATGTACTAGGTTCTTGAGTGTGGATGGTTCTATCTTCCTCCACTCTACTGCGACTATTCAGGATTCCCCAACAACAAACTGACTAACGGATTTGTAATAAATTTTCAGGGAAGGTCAGAAATAACGCAAGGACCAACTGATTAGATTTTGGCAGTGATGTGACTTGTGTGAATTCACACATCTGTTGAAGATTTCTGTATCATTGCGAGATAGCATCACTGTAACTACGACTACAAGTAAACACTACATCAGCTACCTGCTGACGATCATATGATTGTGAAATTACTACAAGTCGACCACTGCAGGGGTATCGGGACTTATTTGTCGGAAATCATACAATGACTGAGCAGCCTTGGCAGAATACTGCGCTCTCTGAGTGCATTTCTTATTTTAATCTAAATTCTGCTTAATATTCTCGGCTTCCGACTTCTAGCACTGGCCACAATAACTACCCAGCACCATGTCACTGAGCTGTGGAAATTCTTCTTTTCCTTTCGGCTTTTCCCTTCAGGGGTCGCCACAGCGAATCAATTGCCTCCATCTAACCCTGTCTGTTGCATCCTCTTCTCTCACACCAACTACCTTCATGTCCTCTTTAACCACATCCATAAACCTCCTCTTTGGTCTTCCTCTAGGCCTCCTGCCCGGCAGTGGGAAACTCAGCATCCTTCTACCAATATATTCACTCTCTCTCCTCTGGACATGTCTGAACCATCTCAGTCTGGCCTCTCTGACTTTATCTCCAAAGCCTCTAACATGTGCTGTCACTCTGATACACTCATTCCTGATCCTATCCATCCTGGTCACTCCCAAAGAGAACCTCAGCATCTTCAGTTCTGCTACCTCCAGCTCTGCCTCCTGCCTTTTCCTCAGGGACACTGTCTCCAGACCAAACAACATGACTGGTCTCACCACAGTTTTGTAAACCTTTCCTTTCATTTTAGCTGAAACTGTTCTATCACACATCACACCTGACACTTTTCTCCAGCCGTTCCAGCCTGCCTGTACACGCTTCTTCACCTCTTTTCCACACTCTCCATTGCTCTGTACTGTTGACCCTAAGTACTTAAAATCCTCCACCTTCTTGATCTCTTCTCCCTGTAACCTCAGTCTTCCACTTTGGTCCCTCTCTTTCACACACAAATACTCTGTCTTGCTGCGGCTAACCTTCATTCCTCTCCTTTCCAGGGCAAACCTCCACGCCTCTAGCTTCTCCTCCACCTGTTCCCTGCTCTCACTACAGATCACAATGTCATCTGCAAACATCATAGTCCATGGAGACTCCTGTCTAACCTCGTCTGTCATCCTGTCCATCACCATAGCAAACAAGAAGGGGCTCAGAGCTGATCCCTGATGTAATCCCACCTCCACCTTGAACTCCTCTGTTACTCCTACAGCACACCTCACCACTGTCTTACAGTCGTCATACATGTCCTGTACCACTCTAACATACTTCTCTGCCACTCCAGACTTCCTCATACAAAACCACAGTTCCTCTCTGGGCACCCTGTCATAAGCTTTCTCCGGATCTACAAAAACAAAATGCAGCTCCTTCTGACCTTCTCTGTACTTCTCTATCAACATCCTCAAAGCAAATATTGCATCTGTTGTACTCTTTCTTGGCATGAAACCATACTGCTGCTCACAGATGTTCACCTCTGCCCTTAGTCTAGCTTCAACTGAGCTGTGGAAATGCAACAGGATAATTAACACTACTTTACCTTTCTCAAGTCTACGCTGGACTGAGTTGCATAATGAGTAATGTAGGAAGTTCATCAACTTGATATTGTGCTGACAAAGACAAATTAATAAGATGGTGATCCTTGTTTTGTGTTGACTTTTGATTCAATAATGAAAACTAATTTCATCCACATTTTCCTGTGAATATGCTGCGGGCATCATCTGATTGTTTAGAAGGTAGTTATTTGTACTCAAAACAGTAGTCCAATTGATTTTTGGCCCTAGTTGTTTCTGAATTTTAAGAAAGGCGTATTATCAGAAATGTATGTTTTTACAGCCAAACATTTGTTGACTGTCAAGATAGTCCACTCTGCAGGGTTCTTTATTCCTTACATGATGTTCGTGGTCCACAGCTGTGGCTTGCCTCTAAATCTTCATTTGTCACCTGCTATGTTGAGAATACAGTTTTTTATATTATCATTCCTTTCATGATCACATGATTGCGATCCTACTACAAATCGACCGCTGAGGACTTATCAGGACTTATCCATTGGAAATGATACAAGGAACAATTGATTAAATTGTGAAGATGTAACCAAGTCCCATCAATTCCTGCCACCTGCTACATATTTAGTTCACGTGATTTGGCATACCTGCATAATGTACACATGCATAACACACGTCTGTACTCACTGCAAGGTCATTTTTATTAAAGATTTCATCCAAAGGAAATGATACACTTGAACAGCCATGGCGGAGTACTGCGCTGTCGAGTGCTTTTCTTGTTTTTATTCTGGAGGATATGTTTTGCCGCATCCCTCCCCTCTTCCATCACCCACATCAGTGCATCACCGCTTGTACATAAAAAAGACTGCAGCTCTCTTGCTTGACCAACCACATCTTTGTCATCCCATTAGCATCCTTTCTGAAGCCCTCTGAAGGAGCCTGGTTCTTCATCCATAATTTAAAGATGTCTAAAATATTTACAACAACAAGAGGAAATGTTTCAATAAGACATGAGGTAAAACAATTGCAAATAATGCTTTAAAGCATTAAGTGAAGTGGATCTTAAGAGTCAGAGGGACACATTATGTAAAAGTGGATTTAGGATAGATGCTACTAAATCAGAAGTGGATTGTAGATCTCTGCAAGATGGGAGAGGATCATCGGTGCCTCCCTCCCGGCTCTCCAGGACATTTACCAAGAGCGCTGCATATGCAGGGCCACCTCCATCATGAGAGACCCCTCCCACCCCTCACATGGACTGTTTGCTGCCCTTTCATCAGGAAAGAGACTGCATAGCATCAGGACCCTCACATCCAGGTTCTGCAGCAGCTTCTTTACACAGGCAGTCAGACTGTTGAACACCCCACAGCTACAACACATGTAGACCTGCACCCATCACCCCCATACCAAAAACTACAGTCACATTCATCTCACCCATTATCACCCCAGTAGCAAGTATGATTGTGTCTGAAGTATGCTTGTGCTTTTGTTTTGCTCTTTTATCTACCTTAGTCTTTTTAAAATTATCTTAAATTTAATTTTACCTTATATTTATTCTTAACTTTATATGGTATTACCCTCATTTCTGCACTGCGAATGGATGTGAGAAACATCATTTCGTTTAACTGTGTACTACATACATTGCTGAATGACAATAAAACTGAAGTTGAAGTTGAAATCAAACTAACATAATTCTGAGTCTCCGGGTCGTGAAATATAGTGCTGTGAAAAGATAGTTGTCTCCTTCCTGTTGTCCTCTATTTTTCCATATTTCTCAAGCTTCAATGTTGCAAACAATCAAACTACTATTTGCAATCATTTAATAATAGAAAGAGATAACCACAATACACAAAATGCAGTTTTGAAATGATGATTTATTAAAACAGCCCTGACAGACTGGCGACCTGTCCAGGGTGTCCCCTGCCTTCGCCCGAGTCAGCTGGGATAGGCTCCAGCACCCCCCGCGACCCTAGTGAGGATAGAGCAGTGTATAGAGGATGGATGGATGGATGGATGGATGATTTATTAAAGCTATTTGTGAAAAAGTAATTGCCCCCCTAAGCCTAATAACTGGTTGGACACCCTTGGCAGCAACGACTGCAGTTAAAAGTTTACAACAGCTTGTGATCAGTCTTTTACATCACCATGGAAGAATGTTTGCCTACTTTTCCCTTCAGAATAGTTTTAATTCTGAGCAGAATTCACGGCTTCATCAACTCTGACAAGTCGTTCAGTTCCTGTGGAAGCACAGCAGCCTCAAGGTTCTATAAATGATGTTTGGACTCAACAAGCTGTGGCAGTACTTGTATGGCTTCTTCAGTTCTAACTGACTAATGGGGAGTTACAGAATTTATAGTCACTCCAGGTCACATGGCTAATGGCTCATTAATGACCAGGACTCACCGGACTTCAGGTGTGAATTGTTCAACAGCAATGACAGCAATCACTGTGTGGAGCTGCCGGTTAACAAAAGATGTAAATCTGCTATGTTAGGAGTGACTGAACATGCTAACGATGGCGACACGTTCTGTGAGACCTTATATCAATATAAGTGCTTCATAAGTGGTGTTGCAGACCCCCTCCTCTGTTTGAAGATGACTGTTCCAATTTGACATAAATGGCTTCCTTTACTCCTCTCTCTAACCATCTGTCTTTTCTGTCCAAAGTGTGTATATTGTTGTCCTCAAAGGAATGTCCCTAATCCTTCAGATACAGGTTAACTGCTGAGTCTTGTCCCGAGGAGCTGCTCTCCTGTGTTGAGCCATACATTTGTGAAGCTGTTGTTTAGTCTCTCCTATGTGCAAGTCTGTGCACTCTTCACTGCATTGGACTGCAGATACAGCATTGCTCCACTTCTGTGTTGGTGTTTCATTGTTGGAGTGACACAATTTTTGTTGGGTTTGAAGTGAACCATTAGCTACATATGGTGTAACAGCGTTGTTCCTCCTGTTCTTCCTTTATTCGTTGTTTGTTGTGGTGCTGTTTCCTGGATCATTTTGTAGATTTGATCAAAGTTTAGGTGGGGTAGCTGTAGTTCCTCGGTGCTTTCCTAATCTGAGTGTGTCCCTGCTCCTTTCCCTCTGCATTGGAAGGAACATTTTCAGCCCGGTGCTTTATGGTTCTGATGCAACCCGGTCTCACGGGGATTCGTGAAACTGTCACGTAAGTTTTAGTTTCGGTTTCGTGCGCACCAACACGATTTCGTCATGTTTTTCGTGCCGCTCACCACGAAATGTTTTTCGCTGTGGTAATCACATCTGAAAGTGGTTTATACCGGCGGATTCATGACGATCTAAGCTGTCCATCGGCGTATACTGCTTGTGTGATCGCGTTTGCGGCCGCCGGCCGCCGGACATTCTTGAAATTCCTATGCAAATTGGTAAGTGTACCACCGGCTTATGATTAGGTTATGGTTATGGTTATGGTTAGGGTTATGTTTAGGAACGATGTCATGCAAAATATAGCGTTGGATTCGCCACGGTTTTACATTAAAAATATAATATACACATTCTTTTGAAATACGTTCTGAGTGGCACGGAAAGTCCGCCGTTTAAAATACATTGGTGCGCATTTCGTGGTGAGCGGCACGAAAAACATGACGAAATCGTGTTGGTGCGCACGAAACCGAAACTAAAACTTACGTGACAGTTTCACGAATCCTCGTGAGATCGGGCTGTCTGATGACCCCCAGTTTATGTTCCATTTGGTGGTGGGAGCCAGACAGCAGATACTGGTATGTGTATCGGTTCATTCTCTTTAGCATGCACACCACAGTCCAAAAAAGGCGCTTGTGTGTCCTTGAAATCTTCCCTTGTTAACTTTGTGCTCTGTGAAGGCTTCTACTTCTTGGGCTTAGGTTTTGACCAAGGACAAGGCATCCACGTTCAGGCACAGTTCAGAGACTGTCAGCTATGTTTTGCTGAAGGGGTTATATTGCTCTACATTTCTCTTTAAAATACTACAAAGGTTTTCTATTGTATTTATGTCAGGCAACATTAGTTGGCCAGTTTTCACTATGCACTTTAGAAACTCACAGCTCTGATGTTCTTGGTTTCAATCTCACCACTCCAAAGACTTGCCCTGGTTAATTGGTAATTGTAAATTGTCCTTAAATGCGAATGTGAGTGTTTTTGGGGTCTGTCTCTGTGTTGTCCTAGTGGACCCTGACTTTGCCCTAAGTCACCTGGAATAGAATCTAGCCCCTTTATTTACTTAATTAATAACCTCACTGTCAAATCTGAAGCACTTGAAAGTCTGTTTTTCAGAGCTATATTGTGTGAGTAGCACCAGACACTTAAGAATAAATTCTACTTTACATGTCAACTTAGAAAAAATACAGTTATTGTAAGGTGACAGAATGTATAATATTTTGACATTTCAGTGGAATCGCTCTGGGGTCTACCCAATTATATTGTATGCTGTATCAGTTAGGCACTTTATTGCTTGATCCCAGCTACGTTTGAACTCATGTGACGCATAAAGTTCGTCTTATTTTTACAAATATTTTCCTGATCATTACATTATTATAAGTGCTACTTGTAAACAGTGTGTGGCGTACTTTACAATATCAGGTTTTCCAGAGCACCCACACACAGACAGACAAAGAGAGAGAAACTGTTTGCTGTTGTGATGAGGACACACTGTGACTGGACTGAGTATGTCTGAACCTCTGATAGCCACCCACAAAAACATAACATGTCCAATGAATCAGGGGAGGAAGGGGAGAGATTTAACAGACAGTGCATTGATAACGCCAGCATGCCAAATGCCATACTGAGTACAGTTTAGAAGGAGGGACTTCTATTTATTTATTTATTTTTTTTTACAACAGAATACATGCACATTTTTGCTGACTAACTTTAGTTTTGTTGACTTGAACCAAACAGTCTCATATTAAAAATACACTAATGAAAATGTCACATCTACACATCTTAGAATCACCTGTCGTACGACAGAGCAGTGACAACAGAATGTGTCCCAAGTTATACTTTGTCACTCATTGCATAGTGGTCTGAAAAACAACAGCAGGGCTCCAGACTGTGACTAAGTGGTTGCATTTTGTGACCAAAATTTGAGCGAGTGCGAATAAATTTTTCATCTACTCGCGCATGTGCGACCAGTAAATTTGCCGATTTTTTTTTTTTTTTTAAATTACTATTGAATATTTTTTGTTGCTGACAAACTTCTGCTGCACACTTCAGCCCAGTAGACAGTAATGCGCAAATGAGCTGGTTTAACCGACATTAACTCCAAAAAAAGAAGAAAGGAAACAAACACCAAAGAAGAAGAAGGCTGGCCAATGTAAGTGAGAGTGGGGAGCGAATGACGGTGAAGCTCCTGATGTTTCACAAAACCTTTATTTACGTTCAGCCTTATTTTGAACACAAATTCACCTTTCTGTCCTTCACTCCTTTCTTGTCTCCATTCTAGCTGCTTCTAAGTTTAAACACATCCTTTGCTAGACGGCAACAGCGTGGAACCGTTTTCTTTCAACTTTACGTGGATTTTCAGACTTTTATGCAGCGTCTGTCAGGTCAAGAAACCTCGTCTTAGAGAAACACTTCCTGTGCCGCTGAAATGGTCACAAAATAAAAGCCCGTAGCATTAAAAATACACCTTCAAAATAAAAGCCTGGAGGAAACGGTTATTTTAACACTAGCAAAACAAAGGCTTGCCAAAATTGATGAACTGATCAACAGACCTTTATAAGAGTAATTTACACGTGATTCGGTATAAATACATAACGTGCACATGCATAACACATGCCTGTGCTCAGCACAAGGTCATTTTTATTACAGATTTCATCCATCGAAAATTATACAACTGAGCAGCCTTAGCAGAGTGCTGCGCTCTCTGAGTGCTTTTCTTGTGTTGTGTCAACTGCTGCACAATAAATTGTGAATTGAAAACATAGTTTGTGCATTTATTGTGCAAGTATTTATACAGTGAAAATGAGAGGAAATGGGCATGTTTACTTTGCAAGTTGATTTTGGTGTGTGCCCCTAAATTTTCTGCTTGCGCTCCTAAAATTTTAAGTTAGGGGCCACTGTGCTCCTAGGAAAAAAAGTTACTCTAGAGCCCTGAACAGGTAGCATGACAATGTACAAATTTAAAATGCCCCCTCAAGTGAAAATATTTTTCTTAGACCTTGTTAGCATGTCCATATGGAGATTTTATATGCTGGAAGACATATCATGGGCAAAATAAGCAGTCAGTTCCATGGCTGAGTGTGTCCTCCTTATAACCACCCTGTTTCTGAGCTGTACTGAAGCAGTGAAGAGTACTGTCTATTCTGTCCTACGTGTCTGTGTCTGCGACGTAAACAGTTCAACAGATAGCTAACATGAGGTGAGGATTCCAAAGAAGACGGAGTCCAGGATTGGCTTTTAAAGGCTTCAGTGATCTTCACTGTATCCACTTCCCTCCTTTTTTGTCAAACTGTACAAACAACACAGAAAAAGGGGTGTTCAAGTAAACGTCTAAATAAATTGTCATAATTGTCTGCTGCATGCCATTACTACACACGCACATAAAAACACCGAAGCATTCTTTGCATGAATGAATGTCAATAAATGCATGTAAATCAATACAAAACCTCCAAAATGGCATATGAAATGCCACCAATAGAGGAAGCAATTGAAAACTACGTGGACATCAACAGAAGCGAGGAGCTAGTCTGCAGTCTAACATGCAGTAAACGAGTAGAAGTAAGCTAAAGTTACACAGCACTCATTTCACTATCTCTTAAACACACAATGTCTCTCTAGAGGACTCCAAACAGGAGCAGAACTTACAGACGAAGCTTTCCAAGGCACCAAGGTGAGGAGAAACAATGAACAATGGATGACAGAAACCCTCTCTGTGTAGAACTAGCTTGCATCCGACCGGCAGCTCTCATGACAATACGCCGAAGAAGAAAGTTAGCGGAAACTACCAGCGAGAGAGAGGAAATCACCTTCAAAATAAAAGTCCATTTTCACTTCCTATTAACTTAACGTCACACTGTCTGAGACATTGGTGCAAAATCACCCACAGGTGTTCACCTGGGTCTAAATCTGGTGACTGTACAGATGACAACATATGATTAACATTATTGTCATTACCATCAAACCATTCAATGGCCATTATTGCTGGGTTCATTGTCATCTAGGAAGTGACTATGCCTATCATGATAAAGGTGATCACTCAAAGCAACTTTATTTTAAAGGTTTTTCCTTTTTTAAAAAAAAAATTGCCATCATCTGTATGTACAGTTTTTGTGCGTACCTGACCTAATAAAAGTAATTTTCTCTCTGCTTTGCCTCTTTAGCTGCTAAACTCTGTGCTCATCAGCTAATTTCTAACTGTAACTGTTGTGAGATACTCAACAGATAGTGTGCAGACTTTGTCAGAGCTTTCCCCCCCCCCTTTTTTTTTTTGCTGATTGGTGCTTTGTGATTCTATCTCTTTTCTTTTTGCTTACAACACTCCAGTGGCTGGTGGCTGTTCCATTTCCCCCAATACAGTGTGTTTGATGTAGTTCCTACGTTCTTGTTCTTGTTTTCTGGTTCTGGCAGTCTGTTTATTATGCAGTAGTACAGCTAATAACCTTTCCACAAATTCATGATTTCATAACTATTAAAAATAAAAGCCACGTTAGCAAGGAAGCCAGCCTTGAATAAAGCCAGATAGTACACAATATGAAATAATAATAACTTGAGATTGTTTGTGATTGTGTTGGGAGTGAATGCTGTCAGACAAAAGCCCTCACAAGTATTATACACCAAATAAATGTGTGTGTTTGAGTAAGTGAGAGAGGCAGAGTGAGAGAGGCAGAGAAAAAGCAGCGGGGTAGTCTGCAGAGTGACAGTGAGAGGGAGGAGGGAGGACAGGTGGGGAGCTCTGCTGGGAAGCTCTCAAGCCTGCATCTCCCTTTGAACCTGTGGATGCTGCTCCTACCTGGCTATGTCATCTGGCCTGCACAGGAAGTGGAGGAGTGTGGTGCGAGCACTTAGGACTCTTCGCAGGATGGGAGCAGGAGGAGGAGGCGCTGTGAGTCTGCTGTTATTTTTAGTCCTGCCTCCCTCCCAGAGCTAAGCTAATCCGCTGCTGCACAGGCTTATCCAGATTGGAGGTAGGACTCAGAGGAAGGAAGGTTAAGCACTTGCTCCCGTGGCAAGCCTGCTTTGGTCGTGATGCTGTCTACTACACCTACCCAAAGTGGGAGAGACCATGCTAAAGCAGTATTTTGCTATTTAGGGCATTGAGGTTGACAGGGCAAGGCAACCATTCATGCTCCACTCATTGCACTGAGGAAGCTCCTCTGCTAGCCATGAGTCTTGGGTGGCTGCAGACTGGCTGCTGTGCCAGCTATCCCAGCTGGCATCAGTGCAGGCATGTCGAGGCAGGCAAGGTTGAAGTCTCAGATGGCTACAGGGAAGACGAAGGCAGCAGCAGCTGTGAGGGGACCAAGATCCATCTGAGGGGACTGGACACTGAACAGCTGAAAGGCAGCCTGGTGGTCCTCTACACACCTTCTGGGAACTCCTGTCTTCTCAGATTGGTGGGAAATGTATGAATGGATGAATTGATACATAGTTGAGAGTGTGCTGTTGTAGTGTGCAATATAAAAGTCTCATATCATATTTAATTGAAGTTTTTATCGTTTACTGTGGGTAAAACATGTTAAGATTTCTGACATGGTTAATTTAGAGAGGATGATGCAGTTTCTTGTGTTGTTGTCGTTTTTTGAACCCCCAAACCAGTTGAGGGATTTGAAAGGCATATTGTCTTTACCAAAGTTGCAAAAATAACAATTTTTGAGTGAAAGAAACTGTAAAAACTGGATGATTCATTAGATTTTCCTCTTTTCCATGATCCTTGTGCTTTTTATCTGTGATGTGCTGTTGTGTGGGAAACTTAACAAAGTTCAAGCTTGAGCAGAGAGGAGACAAGTGTGTAGAGAAATTAAAAATGTAAGCCGTAAAACATGTATCGTATGTAGAGCCACCACCATTTTTCCAAGTGTGAAAGTGTGACAAGAGCAAAGAAATTGCTTAGTGTTTAGAGGGATCAGGGTTTTTTTATGGCATTGCTCCAACAAGATCTTTTATATATTTCTATCGCTGAAGACAGATCAGTCATGTCACTGTAACTCCTCTTACAAGGTAACTTGAGGCTCATTTATTAACCATAGTGGTTCTAACATTTTGGCTTAAGTGTCATAAAACAAAATGAGGTTTACTAGCTGCCTGTGTTATAGGTGAAATTTTGAAAAAATAATCTTGTTGAAGGATGGCTTTTTAGGGACGTGCTTTTTTTTATGCATGCCTCTTATGTCTATATCCTTATTTCTTGTAGACACACAACTCGTACTTATTCCTTTTCATTTTGCTCAGTATGTTACTCCTCTTGATAGGAATGAGAATGTCATTTATATTATTTGATACTATCTTAATTAAAACTGATGATGTTATACTCTTTTTGTTAACATCTCCTGTCCTGTCTCCATAGTAACAGCATCTCTTTGGATACACACAAACCCAAATTAAATCAAAAATAGTAATGTGAAGCACTTTGATGAACAGAATATCATAGAAAAGACTTCCTGAACTGAAGTCCTGTTCGTGACCCTGTGTGAACCGTGGTGTCTTGAGCTCAGCGTTGCCCTGGTCCAGTTCTGGGAGGAGATACCCCAGGACACCATCCGTCGTCTCATTCAGAGCTTGTCCCGACATCGTCAGTCATGCATACAAGCACATGGAGGCTATACAAACTACTGAATACCAGTAGTTGCTGCCAAGGAATTTCAGAAAGATGGACTAGTCTGCCACATCAGTTTTTGACTTTGATTTTGGGGTGTCTTGAATTTAGCCCTCTTGGGTGTTGATCATTTTCATTTCCATCAAAGAATGTGGCATCTTTTCATTCCTAACACATTATCCAGTCCATATCAATATACATATCCAGTTTGTTTTTCCCCGCATTGAAATATGATGTATTTTCAAAGTGTTCCTTTAATTTTTTTGAGCAGTGTATATATTCCTTGTCTCTAGCCACATTTTTTTAAAACTAATTAATGCTTTTCTGTGGAGGTTATGACAAAACATTCAGAGAATAGCCGGAAATTTATAAGTGGCCCTACAGGAAGCAGAATGAGGGGAAACACACAAAGTCTTTTCCTGCTTCACCTCTTTCCGTCTGTCATTTGCCACTCTTGTTAAGCCTGATTATACTCCCTTGCGAACACGAACAACTATGGACACACCAAGGACATTAGTTGTTAAACTCCTTGTTGTTTGTAGTTTGTGCAGAGGACTTCATTCTGTATATGTGCAGTACGCTAACATCTCTGTATTCCACACGCTAATACTACTGCTGGTGGTAAGGAATGAGGGCCAGTGGGACAGACATGCGGGATGCTGTTACTGACATGAAACATTCCTGTCTGAATTAATTCATTTACAGTGCCTATCATAACTATTCACCCCTTTGATGTTTTACCCTTTTATTGCTTTCATAAATCAATGATGGTCAATAAAATTTAGCTTTTTTAACAAAAAAAATATTGGAAAAAGCTCTTTAATGTCAAAGTGAAAACAGATTTCTATATTGTTTGCATAATTATTCACCCCCTTCAAGTCAGTATTTAGTAGATGCACCTTTGGCTGCAATCACAGCAGTGAGTCTGTGTGGATAGGTCTCAATCAGTCTTGCACATCTGCCCACTGCAATTTTGCTCCATTCTTCTTTGCAAAACTGCTCAAGCTCTGTCAGGTTGCGTGGGTATCGGGCATGAACAGCCCTTTTCAAGTCCAGCCACAAATTCTCTATAGGATTGAGGTCTGGGCTTTGACTCGGCCACTCCAGAATATTTACCTGGTTCTTTTTTAACCATTCCTGTGTAGCTTTTGCGGTATGTTTTGGATCATTGTCTTGCTGGAAAATAAATCTTCTCCCTAGACGTAGTTCTCTTGCAGACTGAAAAAGATTGTCCCCCAGGATTTCAGTGTATTTTGCAGCATTCATTCGGCCCTCTATCTTTACAAGCCTTCCAGGTCCAGTTGCTGAGAAACATCCCTACAGCATGATGCTGCCACCACCATGCTTCACAGTGGGCATGGTATGTTTTTGGTGATGTGCAGTGTTTGGTTTCCGCCAAACATGACGTCTTGTCTGATGGCCAAAAAGCTCAATTTTGGTCTCATCAGACCAAAGAATCTTCTTCCACTTGACCATGGAGTCTTCCACGTGCTTTTTGGCAAACTCTAGTCGATATCTAATATGACTTTTCTTCAACAGTGGCTTTCTCATTGCCACTCTCCCATAAAGCTTTGACCGGTGAAGAACCCGGGCAGCAGTTGCTACATGCACAGTCTCTCCCATCTCAGCAGCTGAAGCTTGTAACTCCTTCAGAGTAGTTGTAGGGGTCTTGGTGGCTTCTCTCACTTGTCTCCTACTTGCACGGTCACTCAGTTTACGAGGGAGGCCTGATCTAGGCAGATTCACACAAGTGCCATATTCCTTCCATTTCTTGATAATTGATTTCACTGAACTCCGTTCAGTGCCTTGGAAATGTTTTTGTAACCATCCCCTGAATTGTACTTCTCAATAACCCTTTCCCTGAGTTGCTGAGAGTGTTCTTCTGTCTTCATGGTGTAATGGTAGCCAGGAATACTGATTAACCACTCTCTGGACCCTTCAGACACAGGTGTTTTACAACTCAATCACTTGAAACACACCCACACCACTCAGGTGATCTTCATTTCACTAATTGTGAGACTATTGGCTACAATTTGATGGACCTCTATTGAGTTAGACTATTAAATTAAAAAGGGGGTGAATAATTATGCAAACAATTATTTTTATTTATATAATTTTCTGTCATTAACATTACTTTATAGAAATCTGTTTTCACTTTGGCATTAAAGAGTTTTTTCCAATAATTTTTTTTGTTTAAAAAGCTAAATTTTATTGACCATGACTGATATATGAAAGCAATAAAAGGGTAAAACATCAAAAGGGGTGAATACTTATGATAGGCACTGTAGTCATTCATTAAGTCGTTAAGTTAAAAGTCTTTCTGTTTTGTCTGTGTTCACTACAGAACTCGGGGATGGAAGAGATGGTCTGGGAGCAGTACACAGTCACACTGCAACGGGTGAGTTTATTCACTAACCCTTCTGTTAACCCTACAGACATGCATCAATGTATGAGCCTAAAGAGTCTGCTATTCTAGCTTAACCCAGATAAAGCAGAAATTCTAATCTTGCACATCATGTAACATTTGCATACATTAAATCCCTTTTTATATTCTTAGACAGACGACATTATATCCAGTTTATCAATACTGCAGTCTACTGTGGTCAAATCTTTAGCTGTAGTTCCTCGTGTACCCCTCTTTTAGCAGCAATTTATACTTGAATAGAGTGACCATAGCTTGTCAATCTAGAGAGATAAAGAAGGGTATATAAATTTCATGCAGATTAATTCCTAAATAACATTCATCACATGGAATATAGCCACCTGGTAAAAAGCAAGAGGACACATAAGTGCCTGATATGCATCATCCCCCTTTTTCCATTTCCCAGTGTTTCATTAATTTAGTATGTGTACTATACATAAAAATGAGTATGTACCTGTGCAATATCATTAAAATGCTCATTTTAAAATTGTACCATCTCACAATAAATGTATGATTGTTAATTTGAACTGTAGTATAATTTCAAGCAAATGGGTTGGATTGAATACAGTGAAAATATGCTCCATTTCTACTGTGCAACAGAAAACATTGTTCTAAAAATAGACCTGCCCTGACTTTAGCTAAACCACCCTGCGGCTGCGTCGCCTCACTGAACTCTGTTGTCAATAGACTATATTGGAGAAGCCAAAAGTGAGTACCGCTTCTCAGATGAGCAGTCCTGTTTGTTACACATTAGATTATACACAACCATTGTAAAACAGTAAATAACATTTAGAAAGAAAGTACATTTTCATTAACGAATCACAGAGCGCAGTGTCTGCACATTTCAGTATTTTCTTAAAGTGCCTGCTTTTGACATGCAAATGTAAGTACAGTGGTTTTTTTTAGGCAACTCAGAAGCACAGTTTAAAAATAGACTGATCTGAGCTCATGTGGCTCCTGTGTTTTGTGTGCCAAATGTTCACCTCCGTCTAACTTACAAGTAGGAAACAGATGTGCGTTTATTCTCAGCCACAGTTAGAAGCAGGTAGAGTCAATAATTCCAACAGTGAAATTGTTTATATGAGCATGAGGCTCATCCAAAGAATACCAAGAGTGTGCAAAGCAGTGATCAAAGCAAAAGGTGGCTATTTTGAAGAATCTAAAACATAAAACGTGTTTTGTTTACTACATAATGCCATATGCAGGGCTTAAAGTTTTCCGGCGCCGCGCCGGATTTCCGGCCCATGGAAATGTACCATTTAAAAAATTTCATCCATCTCCGTCCCAAAGGCTCCAAGCATGTGCGTCATTGTGCATTCAGTTGCTCCGCTTTAATCAATCAAACTCCAAATCCTACATTAAAAATTATACACTTTCTGTCCAGGCATGCGACTTTCTGATAGAACTTTTATCCAATTACAGTTTTCTAACTGCGAGTGCGCATCGACTGCTGGGCGCACGATATGCTGCGCCCTCTTGCTTCGGCATCGTCAGTGCTGCTGAGCCACTGATAAGAAATAACAGTATCCCACAAACAAAATCCAAATTTGCAATATTTGTTGGTGTTTTTTGTAATTATATTTAAAGGGAATTGCTGGAAACACATTGATATATATTGCATATTATTTATTTTATTTCTGCTTGGACTGTATACCCATTCCACGTGTCCCAGCCCTGTGACTGCCTGGTCTCTCCAGAGCGCACGGAGCTCCAATCTGTGAGTGGTGCGGTGAAGAATCGAGCAGCTGATCACTGGTCAATAGCGTTGGAGCTTGTGTTTAGCCCAAAGACGCAGATACTAAAGTTTGCTCAGACTTTGTGTGACAGAGGAGAGAGGATGTGTCTCTGCTGATTAACAAAGAGAGCAGCCGCTGCCGCGATCCCTGAAACGCGGTGTGTTGACTCGCCCCATTGGCGTAAGTGCGTCAGTGGTGATGCGCGTGCACGCCCCACAGTCCCCATGGTTTCGCCACAAAATAAAACAAACGGGCTTAGGTACTGAATTAAAAAAGTAACAAAAACAGAAGTTGTTGATTTTGTTTGATTTCTTAATCTTTAAACATTTTCTATGTGTTTTACAACGGCAAAAGGAAAAAAAGGAAACAGCTTTTTAGTTTGCTGGATTTTATTTTGAAAGGGAAAAAAATCAAAGATCAAGCTATACGGATTTGTCCCATTATTCTCCTCCGAACATCTGTTTAGTTAAATATGCACAAACTGAATGTAGCTTAGGTGATATTAACCTTTTTTATTTGAGGACATATAGGATGTTTGTAATAATGAGTTAAATAGCTCTCAGCAGATTTTGTGACCTTATGCATCTGAATGATGTCTAGCCACAAACAAAAACTCTCCAATCTTAAGCAAATATTGTTAGTAAGAACAGAACGAACGTATGGGTTGTGTGAAATGAATAATGGATAGGTAGTTAAATAAGAATGTTCTTAGCCTGCTTTTCACCGTTTTTTCTTCCCAAAATATAGATAAAAATAGAAACATTTAAATTGAAAGCCAACTGAACAAATTATACAGTGAATACATTTTTTCCCTTACCAAAAACGAACAAAATGTGTGTCAGTTCAAATTGAAAATCAAATGATTTAAACTAATCACACAGATTATTGAGGTGTATCAAATGAGCAGTTACTAACATGTGTATGTGTGGTTATGTGCTACAGAGGGCTTCTTAATCACATCTGTGTGAGAAATGGGCTGACTCCAGAGGAAAAGGCCAGAGTAGAAGTTCTTCAGCATGAGCAGTCCATTGCCGCCAGGACCCAGATAAACCAGATCAGGAAGGCCCGAATTTCTTTGCTAGTTACAGAGTTTGAGAGAGTCAGCATCATGATCAACTTATTCAGAGGTATCTTATATTGTGAGGCAATAACTAAAATTGCATGTAAGAGTTAATACTAGTACTTTTATTACCTGCTTAAATACAAAGTTGGTATAGCAAGTGACATATGACAATTTATTCTCTTGTAGTGTTCCAGAGAATATTAAACAAGTTAATTCTGTTGTCTGTGTTTTGCAGTTTATTTCAACAAACAACATTTTGAACAACATGTTAAAAAGAAAATGTTCAGAAAATTCACAAACAAAGCAAAAAAGAAATGACTTTTTCAAACAGTATTCTCCAACCACTTAATATTCTCTTGAGACTGACACTTGAGATAATGTTGTCACTAAAAATTGTGCCGTATGAAGGAATGCAGCATAGTTTTGTAGCAGTTTGGTTGTGGTTGGTGTTGTTTTGAGTTCTTGTTAAATCTACTGAAGAGATAAAAATTATTAAAAGTTATTAATAATATATGTACTTGATTTTCATGATTTTTTCCCCTTTACACTAAAATAAATCTTTGCAATTATAGTGATGTGGTATTGAAACATCAACACAAAAAAAAATCAGACTTGGGGCACTTTCTAAAATGCCTTAAGTTTTGGCCAAGTAAGGTTTTACATTTGAGCAACAATAAAATAGTGGGATCATAATGGACATTATTTCCACCAGATGACCTCATATTTGCTCTGAATTAATAGAATCTCATGTATATTGTGTTTTAGTGAGTTTTAAAACACATTTAAATACATTTATTGACACTATAAATTGTATCTTAGAAGTTCAGGCTCAGGATTTTTTCTCACTTTAAGCCCTGCATATGTGTTCATTCATAGTTTGGATGCATTCAGTGAGAATCTACAATGTTAAAAAAAAAAAAAAACATTAAATGAGAAGGTGTGTCCAAACTTTTGACAGGTAGTATACATTGCTTCGAATTAAAGCATCTGCTAAATGAAATTTTAGAATTTTAAATTGCAGATCTATTTCCAAGTTACAGTATTTTTTCAAAGAAACCAATGTGTGGATAGCATAAATTTTTCAAAAAAACAGTCTATAAGTTCAGCAGGAGCTCTCACCTCAATTTGACTCATTGTTATTGTGAGTTACAGTCTGTTTCAAAGTACTGTATTTAGTAACTGATTTCTTTCTCTGCAGGACTCTAAGATGGGTTTTGGCATTGCTGTCTCAGGTGGTCGTGACAACCCTAACGTGGAAAGTGGTGAGACATCAATCATTGTGTCAGACGTGCTGCAGGGAGGACCAGGAGATGGATTACTTTTGTAAGTCTGTCAAACAAACATCAACCTCTGCCTCAGAGAAAAATGCTTCAATGGACATAAAGAAGGACAGTTTCCTTCTATTTTACACATTTTAGTAAAAAGACAGGTTAAATCTGCATGTCTGATGAACGTGGAGCTGAGTTAGACAGAATAACTCTGTGTCAGAGTTCTGCAAAATACTGAAGGTTTAAGAACACAAAAATAGCCACTGTATATATCTATGGATTCTTTGATAGCATCAAGAAGTACTTTAGTACAATTCTTACCTAATTTTCATTATTTGTGTGTATTGTTTTTTTGTCTAGTGAGAACGATCGTGTCATTCAAGTCAACTCCATCCCCATGGACAACGTGCCTCATTCTTTTGCTGTGCAGTCCCTCCGTAAATGTGGGAAAGTAGCCAAAATAGTGAGTATAGGCCACACACAAGTAAGATACGGAGTACTTTTGCAGAACTCAAGCAATGTTTGTCGGGTCTCACAACTCTGCTACTAATAGCAGTCGTCTCCAGACGCAGGTGCCATGTTCATGTAGCGTTCTCTAGAGACAAAAAAGGCTTTACACAGTATGCTTTCTTACGTATGCAGTGGTACCCAACACCTGCAAATGCATGCTTTGGCCTAATTGTTATCTTTTAGGTCGAGTTTGCTGTTTTCAGATTACTATTAAGCACAAAAAAATGACTGCCATATACACATAGCACTTTCTGAATCCTAAGTCTGTATTGTCACAAAAAAAACATTTTACCTGCTTGAAATGCATCATTTTGTCAAATTGTGCCAAATTAAAGTACTGTTATTGAACAGAACCCCGTAGGTCGGCAACTGGCGGCCCGCGGGCCAAAACTGGCCCGTCAGGAATAATATCTGGCCCACCAGATGATTTTGAAAATTTGATTTGACACGGAGCCGAGCCAAGCCAGTCCGTCACCGCAACACGAAACTCGCGTGGTCGGCTGCTGCCAGGCATTTCCGCGTTCGCGCTACTGGTCGGACACGGTTGTACCAGCCAGATTTCGCTGAGCAACAGTGTGTGTAAAACGTGTGTGTCTCGGGAGTCATTTTTAATACATCTGTGATCAGAATTGAGACGTGTGTCCCAAGCAGCAGCGATCAGCTGTATCGCCCCGCGCCCCCCGCTCCGCACCCCCCTGCAGGTTGGCCTGCTGTTCGATTGTTTACAAACATTTTGGCGCGAAGCCACATCTACTTGCTGACCCCTGTCGTAGACCCATTCAGCAAATCAGCACAGTGCATTCAGGTCATGTGACACAAGATGGCAGCAAGAAATGTGCTATCTCAAAGTAAATTTCAGTGTCATTTTTTCTCAGTGATCTTATTTACGCTACTGTGTGAGTAGTTTAACACTGAGAAACATTGGAAATTTCACGCTTTTTGGGTCATTCTAGAATTAGAGGACATTTGGGACTCAACATTTTTTTTTAAAAATTAACCTTCTCATTTGAAATTTTCTGCTCCATACTCATCAATAATAGGTAATAAATTTTCAAAGGCTTGATTGTCTCAGCTTACACATCAATGGTACCATTTTTATTCTATGTTTTGTTTGTTGTTTGCTAACCTTACTCTAATCACAGTAACAGGGTTGCTAATCCATGCTAATGTGATCTTTTTCTCAGCAGTAGAAGCTAGATATTTAGCTAGCTGTTACTGCTGACCAAGAGGACAAACTGATTGATGGAAAACAGTCCAAAGAATTAGTCTGATCCTGATAATATGAGGTAGAATGAGACATTCAGTCAAGGCTGACAACATTATGAAAACTAGAAGAGAGGACATAGCTTTGCTCTACACATTCTTTAGGAAAACAGTTTAATGATGTTAATTCCAGCATACAATGTGATTCACTGTTTTCTTCTTCTTCCACCAGCAAAAAAGGTCATGCTAACATGTTGTGGGACACACATTCCATGCATAGTAATTATTATTGAAAATATGTTCATTAAAAAAATGTTCCCACAATTGCATGAGACATCAATGAAAAAAAATAACACAAAAAAGGGGATTTCAATTTCATTTTAGCTGTTTTATTTGAGATTGAGAATTTGGTCATTTGACAAGACAAGAGAAAAATGTCATTTTAGGGGGAACTCCAGTATGGAGTAGTGACAGTGTCAAATTCCAAAAATAAATCTGTAAATGAATAATGAAATGAGAGTGAAAATATAAAGACGAATAAATATTAATCAAAAAGTGAATTCATAAAAGTAAAGTCTAATACTATGACCCTCTCAGTGTGGCTGCCCCCCTCTTCAAGGTAGTATCTTCCTTCTAGCCTCGGTGCCTCGCCATGTCCTGATGATGTCAAATTGTGTGGGTGTGTGAGTTTTTTTTTTGTTTGTTTGTTTTTTTAAAAATTTATTGTCTTCTTTGTTTTTATTTCTTGTGAAGCACTTTGTGTTGTCCTGCATGAAAAGTGCTATACAAATAAATAAAGTTTGAAGTTTAATAAAAGTAGAAATATAAAGACAAATCAAATAGTTTAAAAATAATAAGAAAAGATGTGCTTTGCTTTTAAAACAACAGTATAATGGTATAATGTCACTTTAAAAACAAAGGAAATATGCACAAAAATATATGCGCAGTAGGAATGTTGTTGTGTGCATGCGCAGAAGGAATCTCAATCGAGGACGAAAAGTGAACATGCCGGGTGTTGTGTGAGAAAGATTTGTCTGCAGAACAGGAGGCTGCACAGAAAGGGCTGCACACTTCTGCTACGGCCGCACATTTAGAGACAGCAACCACAATATACGATCACTAAAGTGCACAATTTACAATTTAAATGCACAACTTGTGGTTTTAAAGGATGATTCCACTCAAAAAAACCATTGGAATTTAAAAGGTTTATTCAAGGACTGTTCCTCTTTCATTTTGGCCCCAGTAAGTTTGTCTACAGAGCTGGAGGCTGCACTTTCAGGACCACATCAAATATTCCACACAAAGTACTAAAGTTTTAATTCACCCAAATAGGACTTATTGCAATATCATAACTTGGTTTCTAAGACTTGCATTTGGACAAATCCTGTAATTATCAAGTAAAATAATAATGGAATCGTCTGTAATAGCCTTTGTGGTGTCTAGATCTCAAATGGGACAGTCTGAAAGGTTGGAAAGGCAATACGTATGGACAACTCTGGAGGCAGATATATATTTATTTTATAAAATAACATTAAATAAAAATTAAAGCTAAGCACACAAACACACAACTCTATGACTCCCGCTGTATAATCTCTGATCTTTTTCCGGAACCTGCGCCTGTGAAAGTGGCTGCAAAGTTTGGTGTCTCTTAACTGTTTTCAGTTTTTGCTGTATTTTTGCTATATTTTTTTAAATATTTTGTCATGTTTTATCAACTGCTGATGGAGGTTTCTGCTGGGAGAAGAATCTATTCAAGAGAGGAGCTTTTTTCATTGAGACAGAACAAATCTGGACTGCAACATCCAATTCCAGTGGACATCTTGAAGTGTTTTCGTGGTTGCCGTGCTGGTGCAAAGGTGAAGGCTAGGAAATGGAGATACAAGCCCTTTCTTCCATCAATCATCATGGGCAACGTGAACTCTTTGCTAAACAAAAGTGACGAGCTGGAGACATTGGTGAAGACGGACAAAACATACCGTGAATGCAGTCTCCTGTGTTTTATTGAGACCTGGTTGAATCAAAACAACTCAGACTCAACTGTGGATTTACCTGGCTTCACCCTCATAAGGTCAGACAGAGATGCTAAAGCTAGTGGCAAAAAGAAAGGAGGAGGTCTGGCTTTATTTGTTAACCAGAGATGGTGTAACTCCTCACGCATAACGGTTAAGGAGAAGTTGTGTTGTCCAGATATTGAACTGTTGGCAGTTGGACTTCGGCCATATTATATCCCAAGGGAGTTCAGTCACATCATAACAATACTTGTATACATTCCACCCAAAGCAACTGACTTGGTTCCATGTGATGTGTTGCATGATACTGTTTCTAGGATACAGACTCAACATCCTGAGGCACTTGTAATAATATCAGGAGATTTCAATCATGTCAGCCTCTCCTCTCATCTGACTGGATTTACACAGTTTGTTAACTGCCCTACCGGAGAGAATAAAACCCTAGACCTGCTGTATGCCAGTGTCAAAGAAGCTTACAGAGCTACTGCCTTACCACCACTGGGCAGGTCAGCTCATAACCTGGTTTATCTGCAGACCTGTTACAAACCTTGTGTGCTGAGACAGCCTGCAACTAAAGTCCAAATCAGAAGATGGACTCCTCAAGCGAGTGAAGCTCTAAGGGACTGCTTTGAATCAACAGACTGGAATGTGCTCCTGGAAACAGATGAGGACAGTATGAACATTGACAGACAGGTTGATTGTTTTACTGAATACATCAACTTCTGTAGAGACACAGTCATACCTGCAAAGACTGTTCGCTGTTTCCCCAATAACAAACCATGGATCACAAGCGACATAAAGGCAGTCCTCAACCAGAAAAAACAAGCTTTTAGAGATGGTGACAAAGAACGGCTCAAAGAAGTGCAACATGAGTTGAAGAGGAGACTGAAAGTGGCAAAGATGGAATACAAAAAGAAGATGGAAAGGAATTTTCAACACAGTAACATCCGCGATGTGTGGAGAGGAATCAATACCATCTCTGGACACAACAGTAAAAAGAGGAGGGAGCCAATAGTGGGTGATGTAGAAAGAGCTGATGAACTCAACTTGTTCTTCAACAGATTTGACACTGTGGACACACCTACTTCCACTGCTACTCCTCCTTCTTCTCCTCAACATATGGAAATCCCCACCATAGCTCCTCCTTCTTCTCCTCCGTCTCCTACACATGTCTCCACAGCTGCAGCCACTTCTGTTTCAGCACCTGTATCCGTCTCTGTCACAGAGACAGGGGTGATGTTGGTCAACCTCTCCACAGGATCTTCAACCTGAGTCTACAGCTGGGGCGGGTGCCTGCTCTATGGAAAACATCCTGTATTGTACCGGTACCAAAAATCAAATGTCCGGCTGAACTAAATGACTACAGACCTATTGCTCTAACCTCGCACATCATGAAAACTCTGGAGCGGCTGATTTTACGTCTGCTCTTGCTTGAGGTCAAAGACAAACTTGATTCCTTGCAGTTTGCATACAAAGAACATATTGGAGTGGATGATGCCATCCTCTTCATGCTTCACCGTGCCCTGTCTCATCTGGAGGAACCTGGAGTTTATGTGAGAATCATGTTCTTTGATTTTTCAAATGCATTCAACTCCATCCAACCCACCATCCTCAAAGACAAGCCCACAGAGATGGGAGTGGATCCTTCCTATGTTTCATGGATTACAGATTACCTGACAGGAAGGCCACAGTTTGTCAGGCTGGGGAACTGTGTTTCTGGGCCATTAATGAGTAGTACTGGGGCTCCACAAGGAACAGTCCTGGCTCCTTTCCTGTTCACTCTGTATAAATCTGACTTCAAATACAGCACTGAGTCCTGCCACATTCAGAAATACTCTGATGACACTGCTATCGTGGCATGTATCAGAAATGGACATGAAGCTGAATACAGAGATCTGATAAGTGCCTTCAGTGACTGGAGTCACAAAAACTGCCTGCTACTCAATACCTCAAAGACAAAGGAAATGATCATAGATTTCCGCAGATCCAAAGCCCCTCTTCAGCCAGTGAACACTTGTGGCGTGGACATCGAGATGGTGACATCATATAAATATTTAGGTGTACACCTTGATAATAAGTTGGACTGGTCTACAAACGTAGACTTCATCTACAAAAAGGGCCAGAGCCGACTTTATTGCCTCAGAAGACTTTGATCACTTGACATCTGCAGTAAGATGCTGCAGATGTTTTATCAGTTTGTGGTAGCAAGTGTCCTGTTTTTGCTGCAGTCTGCTGGGGAAGCAGTATAAAAAACAAGGATGCAAGGTGTCTGAACAAACTGATTAAAAAAGCTGGCTCTGTGGTTGGAATCGGATTGAACACATTGGAGGATGAGGTGGAGAGATGAGCACTGAGCAAGATGGAGGCCATTCTGACAAACATAGATCATCCCCTTCATATCTGCCTCAATGAACAACGAAACATCAGTGGACCGCTCCTATCCCTGCGCTGCAAGACCAAAAGATTTAGGAAATCTTTCTTAACATCAGCAGTCAGGCTATTCAATTCAAAATTAAACAGATAAGAACCCTGACAACTGAATTTCCCTTCGGGGATGAATAAAGTGATTCTGATTCTGATCTCTGTACCTCCTGAGAGAGACAACAGACAGACATTGACATGCATTAGTAGTTGTAGCATTGATATATTATAGTCCATCAACTGTACATATGCACTTTTTTTACTTTGGTAAGATATATTTTATTTTTAGCATTTCATGCCACTAAACTCCTGTCTGAAGGGAGCACCACCTCCCGACTGAACTGTCTTCCTTCTTTCTTCAACTCTTTTTCCAGCCCTCTACAAACTTTCTCCACTTCACTGAAGTATTAGATGGACAACATTATCACTGCAGGGTTCACAGAAATACTGGTATCACTTATAGTTTACTAAGAAGCTTTATGAATGTCATAAACAACAGCAAGCAGCTCTAAGAGGAATCCAGCATGAATACACCTCTGATTTGAAGTTCAGATACCTGCAACTTCATTAACATTATTAAAGCTGTAAAATTACTAGTATTAAACATTCATGCTGAGGGTTGTTGCTGCTTAATGTAGTGGACAAACAGAGATCATTTTATGTTCTTTCATCTGATGAGGCAAGGCAAGTTTACTTTTTTCACACCCTTCATGTCCAAGACAATTCAAAGTGCATTACATAAAACACTGAGAGCATTACAGTGAGGTACAGATAGTTAAACATATTGTGCAGATTTAATGCATAGGTGCAGGAGAAAAGAAATGTTTTTAACCTGGATTTAAAAGTGTCTACATTTGGTGAAAGTTTGATCTCCACTGGCAGTTTGTTCCACTTGTTCGCAGCATAACAACTAAATGCTGCTTCTCCATGTTTAGTCCGGACTCAGGCCTGGACCAGCTGACCTGAGTCCTTGGATCTAAGAACCCTGCTACAAATCACAGATGTATTCTGGACCTAAACTGTTCTGAGATTTATAAATGATCAGTAGGGCTTAAAAATATGTTCTATGACTGACTGGAAGCCAGTGTCGAGATTTTAGAAGTGGTTTGATGTGTTCAGATCTCTTAGTCCTGGTTAGAACTCTAGCCCTTTAAAGTACAGGCAATTTCCGTCCGAAATTTCTACTGAGATGTACAGAAAGTAAATTGAATGCTGTTCTTGAACTGTTTGGAGTACATGCATGGTTGGGGTCTCATTTGAAAGCAGACAACCTGAATTTTCACCCAGTGCAGTCAGAATTACTCTAGGTGCTACTGGCACAGAGTATTTCATGTTGGCACACACTGAATTAGGATGAATTTTTTTCTCGCCTACATTTTTTCCCTAATAAAACACCTGAAAATCAGTGTGGCAGCACTGTAAGAGCTTGAAAACACAATATTGCAAAAGCCTGGGGTCTTACATAGTTCAGGTCAAAATTTCAGAGCAATACTACAAGAAATGAGTGTTTCACACATGTATTTGTACTGATATGCCCCGCCCCTGTTTAATGTTGGACAGCCTCTATATACACTGTACACACCCTCTACACAATGATATTACTTCATTTTCAGATCATTTTCAGCTTATTTTCACTCCAAACACTCATAAAGAACTCAAAAAATCACTTCAGATAGGCTTCAGTGTCGATCACACACACAGATTTAGAGGCATACAGAGAAAAAGCAGGTGGAGCCCGGAGCTCACGAATGAAATATCATATAAACACGCTGGCAGAGGCGGGATTTATATTCAAGCCATTCAGCAAGCTCATTGGCTACCAGGCCTGTCAATCTAACGTTTCCTCCGACGTGATTTGCTGAGAAATAAGTCAATCAAGTGATATAATCCATATCTGTCAGACTCGGCCACGGTTGGCTGTTTCGCCGTAGTAGGCGGAAACGAGTCACTTGATTGGTTGAAGTTCGGTTTGAAGCGGAAGAGAAGCCTCCAGTATCCATTTTGAATCCAGAACAAAGGAGATACGAGCATGTTTGATACACTAAAAATAGAAAAATGCACTGAATATGAAACGCACAGCGCCACCACGCGCCGCGTGCACGCGCACGGAGCCGATAGTTTTCTGGATTTTTTACTTATTTCGAGACATGTTTTTGGCCAAAGTATTATACTGGATTGTTTTCTCTGGATGGCTAAGCTTGGGTTCTGGCCGGTTTTTGTGGATTATCTTCTTTTCTGACCAGAAACGAGCGTCCAAACTGCGTCGACAGGTGAGCTGTGCACATTTACGTGACTTGTTGTTTGTTGGACAAATGTGTTTATATTACCCGCTGTGGTAATCACATCTGAAAGTGGTTTATACCGGCGGATTCATGAGAATCTCAGCTTTCTATGTGTGTATAGTGTTTGTATAATCGTGTTTGCAGTGTCCTTCTATTTAAAAAAAAAGCGTATACCGATATCAAAACGGCCCGCCCGCGGGCCGGCGTACTTTAACGGGCCAGCAGCAGCATTCTGGATGAGCTGAAGCTGTTTAATGTGTTACGGTATGCGTGGGAGAGCTCAGGTGCAGGGAATGAACAGACTTAACGTGAATGCAACACCAAAATTTATTCACAAACCAAATAAAGCGCTTACAGATCGGGCTATGAATTAAAACGGAAAGTAAGGCGAAAGCACATGGCTTGAAAAACTATAGCGTTTATAGAATAACAAAAAACTGGAACCTCTGCAGTTCTCCGCGGCTCGGTTGCCGCACTTAGCTACCAGCAAACAATCAGACACTGCTTCTCCCTCCTGAGCAATACTACGAGTCACTCCAATTCTACGGCGGTCTCTAGTAGCCCAAACTATGACAAAATCAGTAACGAACTGCTGCTCTTACGTGAGCAATGCTACGGGTCTCTACGGTTACGGTCTCAACCAGACAAAACTACGATTACGACAATACTAGTCTTTACGGGGGATGCTCGGGATGGGTCACAGCAGGACTGGAAACCGGTGGGGACGGCGTGCCGGGTGGAAGACGGCGCAATGACTGCCAGGTGGGTGGTCGCCAGACCAGATAGTCCAATTCTGAAACGAACGGAGGACAGCAGCGGTTAGTGGATGACAGGACTCAAACAGAAGCTTTAAAACATAAGCAGTGAACCCTACGAGCACGGATTACGATCCAGCAAAGGAGGGTGGGTGGTGTCTCCCTTTATGCAGCCACGGTTGCAGGTGCCACCTGTCTCAGATCCCGCTGATGAAGGAGATGGTGATCACCTGTCACCCTGCCACAGGAAACACCTAAAAAGGACATGAGGGAAAGGCACTAGCCAGGCCTGGCAACAGCCACCCTGACATAATGCTTATTTTGAGAAGTTCTGTTGAAATACAATGACAGTAATCCAGTCTACTAGAGATGAACGCATGGATGAGTTTCTCCTGGTCTTTCTGGGAGACAAAGCTTTTACTTCTTTTGATGTTTTTGAGTTGGTAAAAAGCTACTTTGATGACAGGTTTGATATGGCTGTTAAAAATCAAATCCGAGTCTATTAACACTCCAAGGTTACGAATATGGTCGGTGGTTTTAAGAGCACGAATGTCAGTATGTTTATATATTTATATAATGCCGACCCTCTTCTCTTTGCTACCAAACAGAATAATCTCAGTTTTATCTTCATTTAATTGTAGAAAATTCTCTCTCATCCAAGTGTTTATTTGCTCCAGACACTGGTACAGTAAGTCTGGTGGGCTGCAGACGTCTGGTGACAGAGACACACAAAGTTGTGTATCGTCTCCATAACTGTGATAATTAGTGTGAAATTTCTGTTATTTGACCCAAAAGGAGCATCTACAAGTTGAACGGAAGAGGTCCAAGAAGGAGCCCCTGGGGGATTAATTAATATGCTGGCTGTAGTTAATTTGTATTTATTTATTTCCTTTATTTGTTTCGGAGGGACACTGCAAATTAATAAACATTTTATAAAAATGTAAATGCACCCGAGTTAGCCAAAAGGCTAGTTTACATCAGTTGTCCCCCCTGCCAGAACTAAAAGGCCAGTACCTGGTAGGGAAGAAATAAAAAAGATATACAATATATACAAATGCAAAATGCAAAATAACATGCTGATCAACAATAAGAATACAAGGAGATACACATTAAATAACAAGCTTGATACATAGTTTCATACTATGTGACCCAGTCTCATACTCATACTCTCTCATAACATATAAAAATAATTTACATGTTTAGTACGCTAAATTTCTACCTCACATATATTATAGATAATTATCTTCATCTAGAGCTGGACTGATAAAGTCTGGTTATGACTCAGACAAACAAATTGGCAAACAAGCTAAGTTGGTTTTCCAGAAGCTGTCACTATATAGAAGTGTTTTTTCACTAGTTCAAACATAGTTTGTTTCTCAGTTTAGCAGGTCAACAACAGCTTTGCTGCACAAATGAAAACAACAGAAATGTTTAGGACGTTAAAATAAAACGTTTTATTTGTTGCTAACTAATATAAGTAATAAATCGAGTACTCATGTCATAGCCATCTTCCATCATAGTGATAAATGCACTTCTTCGTTTGGCATGAACTCAGAAGGAAACGCAAACACCTGAGGCAAGTGCAGCCTCCTGGTCTGCAGTCATACCCTTCTCACACAACACCCGACATGTTTATCCTTCGTCCTCAATTGGGATTGTCTAAAAACTATTGTCAGACACATCATTTAATACATCATGTCAGGGGGAGAGGAACCTGGATCAGTGCTAGAATCAACACAAGTTTTGTGTGTGTATATGTATTAGTCTGGACAAATACCAATGATCAAATAAGTTTGGGGCATTCAGTGCTCGTTAGGGTGTCTTTTAATATTGTTAATTTCCTGTTCTGTCAGATAGTGAACAACAGTGATGATGTGTAATCGAGTCTTTTCTACGGGATCTGAAAAATGACCATCCACAAATGATCGTGGTTTAATTCTTTGAGAAAACGAAATCTCAAATTTTACTTTTTGGATGTCAGAACATGCCAGCATTAGCAAAGGATTTTGACACAGAAGGAATCATAGCTAGAAGGCAAGTCTGTTCTATATGGCACAAATTAGACCTTTCATCTGCTTTCTAACTTGTTTTGACCAACCAAGCCTTCATGCACTTTTTGAAGTTTGGTGAATTATCTGAAAACAGAAAACACATCGTGGGTACCAATGATTGTTTCTATGACTTAGTGTCATAGCAATTAAACTGAGGCAGATTTGCTTTTCAAACTATGATACATCTTGATATTGATGCTCAGTGTTGGTAATGGAGAAAATCATGCTGAACAAACATCTAATTTTGGGTTTAGATCTTGACACCTGGAGTGGATTGAAAAACTGTAAAATGTTTTAGTCTTGAAAATACACCATGGCTATCTCTGTACCTATAAAGTTACAAGGGCTCAAAATTGCTTGAAAATGTAACGAGTTCAAAAGCACAACATTTCAACCCACTCCTATGTACTTTTAGAGCCTGTAATTCAGAGACTGTACATAGTAGGATTTTTTATGCCTTAGTTAATATACTAAAGTGATTGTACATAGAAAATCTGCTGAATTCGCGGATGTCATGTATGAACTTCTTTCAGATTTGGTTGATTTTTAGACAGAATGACCCCATATTTAAATAATATGGTTTAAATTCTGTTTAAACAATTAATAAAATTGCAGGTTATGTCCACCAAGAGCTACCTGAGCTCATCTTCTAATGGTACGTTTGGGAAAAAAGTGTTTGAAGTCACTCATCCAACCATGTAGTAGAATGGGTTGACTGTTAATCGTGGTGTTGGCAGTTCAATTAAATTTCAATGAAACGTTTATTTGTTTTCAATTGTTCTCCCTGTCAGACAGTGAAGAGACCTCGTAAGGTGGCAGTCCAATCCCTGAAGCAACCTCCATCCCCAGGCGGGGACAGTCATGACTACACCCCCTCTACCCACTACTTTGATGCTGACAATGACAGTAGCTGGTACCGTAATGACATCCGGGACCACACGTCTGATAGCAAAGGGCACCTGGACCCTGAGTACAGGGGAGGACGGGACTACCATCAGAGAGGGAGGAGCCGTGGTAAGAGCCAGGAAAGAACCTCACCCAGCCCTGACAGATCCAGGAGGGAGGTGCGAGCACTGGACACCACCACTGGCCATCAGAGGTATCACAGCCGAGGACGCAGCCCTGGGGACAGCTACCACATGGATGACAAGTATGAACGAGGAGAAGGAGGAGGAGGAGGAGGAAAAATTGGGAGGTTTAGGAGCAAGGGCCAACTTAATGACAACCCATCTCCAGAACCAAGCAGAGATCTGGAGCCACTGGAGAAACCTGTCAATGTTCTGCTGGTGAAGAACAGGCCCAATGAAGGTAAAAATCATCTATTTAGCATGGCTGCCCATTTAACTGAAAATACATTATATTTTATCATAGGGCTATATGATTGTAGATGAAATAAGAATTACATTTTTTTTCACTCAGATGCTGAGTTGATGCCCACAGCAACACAACAACCACAAGTGTTCCTAATTCAGTTTCATTTTCTTTGTCACTTGACTAAGTGTATCAGTGTGAAAGCCCCCTTACAATTGACTTTGATTTTGTTGATCTGCATTTTCTCTTGAATTAAGTGCTGTTGCATCTCAAAAAAGTCACACATCTTGAAAAATTTTTAAAATTTTTAGCCTGTTATTTAGAAAGAGAAAATTTTTATATACTCTACACTTACTACATGTAAAGTAAAATATTTCAGGGCTTTTTTAAGATTATGACTTATAGCTCATGAAAATCAGTATCTCAAAAATATTGCAGTACTCATATCTAGGGTTAGTATCGTTAACAGTACTAATACTTTTACCTGAATCTCCCAGAGAGGGAAATTTTAACTGACTATCAGTCCACTGCCCTGCTTTGCTGTATCTTTTTTTATGTCACCTTGAAGCGCCAGTTATAGTTAGGCTCAGCTCATGCACAGCAAGGGTTCTGGAACTAAAATCCTGGACAAGGGTTGGACTCTCTCATTTTTTGGAGTTGCCCAGGGTGAGAGGTGCCAGACTGGTGTGGGGATACTCACGATCCCCTGGAGAACGAGAGGGTCGCCTCTCTGCAACTTCTTGTGCAAAGGGGAAAACTTTGACTGTTGTTTGTGCTTATGCACCGAACAACAGTTCAGAGTATTCAGCCTTGTTGGAGTCTCTGGGGGGTCCTGGAAGGTGTGAGTTTATCTCAGGAGCAGCACCAGACCATTAAGTTGTTATTCCTTTAGCTTGGAAGGTTCTACTGAAGTCAGTTCCTAAAACCTTTAAAGGTTTCTCATAAAAGTAATCAGTCTGTGTCAGTGGCAAGTGCCAGCCTCACTGCTCATGTCATACCATCCACCTGTCTATAGTAACTCGTGGTTCATGTGCTATGTAAATGTACTTTTAGAAAATTGACATCCAGGCTGAACAACACTATGTACTATTTAAAAAATTCCTGTATAATTTACAAGAATAAGCCAAAACATTACAACCTCCTTCTTAATGATCTATAGTTCCCCTCCTTTCACTAACACAGCTCTGACCTGTTAAAGATTGGATCCACAGACCTCTGAGGTGTAATATCAGGCACCAAGGAGTTGTTTTAAGTCTTAGAATTTGTGAGGGGGGCCTTCAAGTGTCTGACTCATTTTTCCAGATTCTCCATCAGATTGAGACCTGAGGAATTTAGAGGCCAAGTCAACACATTGAACTCTCTGATAGGTACTGTTTCTGAACAGTTTTTGCTGCTGTGTGTCAGGGAGCATTATTCTGCTGAAAGAGGCTACTTCCATCAGAAAATACCACTGCCATGAAGTGGTGCAGTTGGTCTGCAAAAATGCTTAGGTATAGGCACTAAAAAAATCCAATCTGCAGATGTTCCGTTTAGATGTGAGGCTTGAGGTAACTGTTTTTTGAAATGGTGTCTTATCAGATTTGCAGCTGTGGGAAAGAGTCTCGGGATTATCTGTGTGCTGTTTTAGAATGTTCTGCTCCTCAGTCTGCAACACTTTCTTGAACCACTTTGGGTGGTACTAACTACTGCATCCCACAAGACCTGCCATTTTAAAGATGCTCTGACCCAATAGTCTGTCCATCACAATTTGATTCTTGTTGAAGTGGTTCAGATCCTTACGTTGCCCATTTTTTCTTTGTGACCTCATCAACTTCAAAAACTGGCTGATCACTTGCTGCCTAACCTCACAATTGCCATTGTAATGCGACTTGACTTGCTGGGGGTTTAATGTTATGGGTGATCAATGTATATTAGGTCAGTTCCAGCAAACATTTAGAGTAACTGTGGTGTGTTATGTGTTTTTTGATTTTTGATTTGTATTTTGATTTTTGTAGAGTATGGTCTACGTCTGGGCAGTCAGATTTTCATCAAACAGATGACCAGTACAGGCCTGGCTGCAAAGGATGGAAACCTGCAGGAGGGGGACATCATTCTCAAGGTGCACACACATTTATTAACTGATTTATCACATCTAAGTCATACCGCACACTGATCCCAAACCTCGGATCCTGGGATTTCCCAGTAGATCCTAAAATAGATGCTAGGGATCACTATATAGGTACAGGAATGCAAAAGAAAAGAATGTTTGTCATGTTTATTTTTTTATTGGATTTTAAGGTTTTCAGGCATCTGGGTTCACTCAGCAAATAATTTGAAAGGGTTCAGCTCATTTTCCTGTCACTCCATTTCTTTATATAATGAATAAGTGTAGTTTTTATTGAGACAAATATTTGTATTGGTATCAAATTATAACATGTCAAATTTTATATGCATATTGGTGATAATATTCATATTAAAAGCATTTTGCCATGCTAATATGCCTGCATCTCTGAACCTGTTGAATTTTGATGTTAAACTGCTAATAAACAGTAACTCTTAAGTACCAACACTGAAATTAGACTTAAAGCTGCTGTCTGGAGTTTCCGTTTGTTTTCAATTTATGTATCATTTTTTAACAAAGCTTAAATGTGTTAGTCCAGTTCGATACTATATAAAGTTAGTATAATATAAAGTTAGTATAACGCGATATGAAAATTTATTCCTGAGCTCCGCCTTCCTCTCATAGACCCCCATGTTATTCCATAAAGCGCCGGTCGCTGCTGACCAATCAAGTTCGAGCTTCAGCTTTGTCATGCTGTCAATCAACGGTTACGCGCACAGCAAGCAAGCCCATGCAGAGGTGGGCGAGCTACGCACTACGCAACCGCGCGCACATTTGTTTTGCTTGTGGAGGAGAGAGCATCAGGGATCAGCAACTTCCAGAAAAGTTACCAATCCCACGGCTTGTCAGGCCAAGAGACTGCAGGACGTTTTTTGGCTCGGGGTGCTCGCGTCGCTCCCCGACCATGGCCTCCATAGCCCGCCTGACGGCTTCGTTTAGATGCCCGACCTCTGGAGGAAGATGTTGGGGCGTCTGGGACATACTCTTCGTCAGAGGAGTCATGCAATTCTGAACTCTAGATAGAAATAAATAAACAATGTAACACATATACATGCGTAAATGCACTAAGTTTGATAAACAACGTCATCGAGAGGGATACACGAGTGTAATCACATATTGAAACTTTACTCGTTCGTCCCAGCAGATTCATGTTATTTTGGTATTAGGACAAGTTAGACTCAATACAGCATTCTAACGTAATTCCTTTATTATTTACTAAATGTATTAAATGTAGAGGAGTGGAAAACAGCAAAACAAGCAAGATGCTGCAGCACTCTGGGCACCCCTCTCATGTACTGCGCGCATGCACAAATAAAGGGGCGAAATCAGAGGGAGGGTGGGACCAACAGTGTTTTGGGAGACACTGCGATTCAAACTCCGGACAGCAGCTTTAAGTCCTTGCTTTGCATCTTACAATAACAATTGCAAATGATGATGATAAAAGAAGTGCTTTCACAGATGCTTCAGGATTCACAAAAACCTTTTCTCTTAATTTCTCAAATTTGCATTAGTGTTACATTTTCGCTGTAAAACAAACACAAAGAGCGTTTATGTTCATGGCCAAACCAGGTGGCAGCGACTATGAGTAACACAAAACGATTTACCGTGTCACGAAAATAAAGCTGACAGTAAGACTAGATACAGTAATGAACCAAAGTCTGGTTGGAAAGACAGTGTATATCAAGGCAGTCTTGAGTTTCCAGTGACTTTTGTACACACGTGGACAAAATTGTTGGTACCCCTCAGTTAAAGAAGGAAAAACCCACAATTCTCACTGAAATCACTTGAAACTCACAAAAGTAACAATAAATAAAAATTTATTGAAAATTAAATAATCAAAATCAGCCATCACTTTTGAATTGTTGATTAACATAATTATTTAAAAAAACAAACTAATGAAATAGGGCTGGACAAAAATGATGGTACCCATAACTTAATATTTTGTTGCACAACCTTTTGAGGCAATCACTGCAATTAAACGATTTCTGTATTTGTCAATGAGCGTTCTGCAGCTGTCAACAGGTATTTTGGCCCACTCCTCATGAGCAAACAGCTCCAGTTGTCTCAGGTTTGATGGGTGTCTTCTCCAAATGGCATGTTTCAGCTCCTTCCACATATGTTCAATGGGATTCAGATCTGGGCTCATAGAAGGCCACTTTAGAATAGTCCAACGCTTTTCTCTCAGCCATTCTTGGGTGTTTTTGGCTGTGTGTTTTGGATCGTTGTCCTGTTGGAAGACCCATGACCTGCGACTGAGACCAAGCTTTCTGACACTCGGCAGCACATTTCTCTCCAGAATGCCTTGATAGTCTTCAGATTTCATCGTACCTTGCACACTTTCAAGACATCCTGTGCCAGATGCAGCAAAGCAGCCCCAAAACATTACTGAGCCTCCTCCATGTTTCACCGTAGGGACAGTGTTCTTTTCTTCGTATGCTTGGTTTTTGAGTCTATGAACATAGAGTTGATGTGCCTTACCAAAAAGCTCCAGTTTGGTCTCATCTGTCCAAAGGACATTCTCCCAGAAGCTTTGTGGCTTGTCAACAGGCATTTTTGCAAATTCCAGTCTGGCTTTTTTATGAGTTTTTTTCAGCAGTGGTGTCCTCCTTGGTCGTCTCCCATGAAGTCCACTTTGGCTCAAACAACGACGAATGGTGCGATCTGACACTGATGTACCTTGGCCTTGGAGTTCACCTTTAATTTCTTTGGAGGTTGCTCTGGGCTCTTTGGATACAATTCCAACGATCCTTCTCTTCAATTTGTCATCAATTTTCCTCTTGCGGCCACGTCCAGGGAGGTTGGCTACTGTCCCGTGGGTCTTGAACTTCTGAATAATATGAGCCACTGTTGTCACAGGAACTTCAAGCTGTTTAGAGATGGTCTTATAGCCTTTACCTTTAAGATGTTTGTCTATCATTTTTTTTCGGATGTCCTGGGACAATTCTCTCCTTCGCTTTCTGTTGTCCATGTTCAGTGTGGTACACACCTTTTCACCAAACAGCAGGGTGACTACTTGTCTCCCTTTAAATAGGCAGACTGACTGATTATGAGTTTGGAAACACCTGTGATGTCAATTAAATGACACACCTGAGTTAATCATGTCACTCTGGTCAAATAGTTTTCAATCTTTTATAGAGGTACCATCATTTTTGTCCAGGCCTGTTTCATTAGTTTGTTTTTTTAAATAATTATGTTAATCAACAATTCAAAAGTAATGGCTGTTTTTGATTATTTAATTTTCAATAAATTTTTATTTATTGTTACTTTTGTGAGTTTCAAGTGATTTCAGTGAGAATTGTGGGTTTTTCCTTCTTTAACTGAGGGGTACCAACAATTTTGTCCACGTGTGTACCTCTTAATTTTCAAAGGTGGAACAATTTAAAATGTGTCTTTGTCACAATAAACAATCATGGCTTTAGGTTCTTTCATAGATTTATTACAGGTCCCCTGGAAATATGACAAAATCTACTAGGCCAAAAATGTATAAACAACAATGCTAACATTTGATTGAACATCCCATGGCCAATTTTCCCAATACTAGGTGCTTTTGGTAGGCGTCCACAAGTTCCTGGTTATATCGCTGACCACTCCTTTTGATGGAATTGGTGCAGTGAAACTAAATTTGTTGGATTTCTCACACAGGTTCATAGAATAGAATAGAATAGAATAGAATAGAATAGAATAGAAAACAATAGAGTGTCCAGCTTCTTGTTGGGTTTAAGTCAGGACTTTAGGACATGGTTTAAGATCTGAGTCAGATTTGAGTGCCAAAATCACTGTTTTTTTTAATTTCACAGTAATCAGGGAAAACCAAGTGTATCTTATGTAGAATTTTCTCAGGAATTCAAATCTGAAGTCAAAAATGTACAATCTTGTTTCATTTAGGAGCTATGAGCCATATGCGTCTTTTATCACCAGTAAGCTGGCGTTTTCGCAGTTTTAAGGTGTTTGGAGTCATGGCAGAACCCATGATAGGTGGCCTTCCAACAGGCCTAGGCTCATCATGGCTTCCAGAGGTGCTTTCTGTAGTTCTGGTGTATGCTGCTGCTGCTTTTTTTCTGTGATATTCCTTCTTTTCCTCAGATGACAGCTTAGAGTAATCCCCACTCGGGCGTCCACCCCCTCTTGATGCTTTCTTTTGCTTTGGCATTATACTCTCAGCTCATTCAATCTGAAAAGGCACCAGAAAAACTACTGAATGACAGTTAAGTCTTAGAAAGTACACACATTGGCTTATTGACTAAGTTTAGTAGAACAACAAGCATGAAAATGAAGAATAATCTCAAAGTTTAAATTTACAAACTTATTTGGCAACCAAAAAAACATTCTACAAAACTTGCATTTTTTACTGGGGGCATATATCAACAAATTAATGCAAACTCATTTTACTATGCCTAGTTAGGCTTATCAAGTTAGAATTTCAAACATAAATAATGAAAAATGACGAAATACAAGTTTTTTTTAAGAAAATTCAATATTTTTTTCACACATCAACAAATCAAGGGGGGTGGGTTAGTATTGACTCATAGTACTCTTATTATGAAGCTGAATATGTTTTGCTGTACACCATTTTGATCCTATGGTCCTTCTGAATAAAATGACATATAATACATGTGTATAGGTATCATACTTAGCCTAGAATACAAGAAATAAAACAAAATCTTACTTACGTTTTTAAAAATTGCATACGTCTTTGTAACTGGATCTTGCTTCAAAGACTGCACCAGATGAATAGTGAAAAGTACCTGAAATCCTTAAAAGTAGGTATCATTTTAAACAAGAGATCATACTTAGTAGACAGAAACTTTAAAATTTGGTTGCACATTTGGTATTGGTGACACAGAGCTGCAAACAAAGTACACTTCTGAAAACATTGTCACAAAAAATTGACATTTTTTCCATGTTTTTTTTTTTACATAAAAGGCTAAAAAAATTGGTATAAAATGTATCATAGATACTTTTGGGGGTTATTATCTAAAAGAGCACAATTTTTTTTACCCTAGAAACAACTATTTTTTACAAGATTCAGTTATTTTTGTAGCTTGCAGAATTTTTTCACACTCGTGGCACTAACTCCTAACCTGAACATTTTGCACAACCCCTCATTTGCACATTTTATACTATTCTGTCTATTTTGATTGTTGTGTGTTCTTTTTTTTGCACTGTTATTGGGAATGAGAGACGCAAGCATTTCACTGCCAGCAATTGCTTCATGTAATTTCTAGTATGTGACAATAAAACTCTTGAATCTTGACTCAAAGTTTGAACCTCGTCTTAGGGACGTTAGTCTAAACTGTTCATTCTGACCTGATTTTACCATTTCTTTTACCCTTTTGATGTGTTTGGGGTCATTGTTTTGTTGGAACACCTAACTTAATCCAAGAACCAATCTTCTGGCTGATGATTTTAAGTTTTCCTGAAGGATGTGGAGGTAATCCTCTGTCTTCTTATTCCATTTACTTTGTCTAAAGCTCCAGTTCCATTGGCACAAAAGCAGCCCCTGAGCAGAAAACTGTCAGTACAATGCTTGACAGTAGGCTTGGTGTTTTTGCAGTTTAAGGTCTCACCTTCGTTTCTCCTTCTTGCATGGCGGCCTCTCAGCCCATGGCGATGCAGACACTGTAGACACTGTCACATGTGTGTTCCAGCAGCTTCTAATTCATTGCAGACTTGCTTTTTGATGATTCTTGACCATCTTGACCCATTATCTCTCAGCAGCAGGTGACAGCTTGTGTGTTCTCCCTGATCATGGCAGTGACACAACTGGATGATGCAGTTTATTTTAATTTTGGGATCTGTAGCTGCTTTAAAAAAGGCTCCAAGTGACTTGTTTAAGTCAGTGATTTGCTTCTTCAGATCGATATTCAGCTCCTCAGACTTTTCCATTGTAGTGTTTGTGGCTGAGTCTGATGAGTGTTTCTAATAGACCCTATTCAAATAGTCTCATAGAAGTAATCTGCTGTAGTCAGTTGTAATCACTCACAAAAAGGAAAGATGTCATCCTACTGTGACAAAACGATAATTCAAATTCCTGTATGTATAATTTTCACCCAGCAGATTTTGCCATATTTCCAGAAGACTTATAATAAATATCTGGAGGAGTCAGGAGGAGTTTTTTGTGAACAAATGATTCAGTGATTTAATCATAGACAAGAAAAGCACTCCAAGCAGGGCAGTACTCTGCCAAGGCTGCTCAGTTATATCACTTGCAATGGCTGAAATCGTTTTTAAAAAAATTTGTGGAAGAAATCATAACACTATAGAATCTTCTCCTTTTCCTTTCGGCTTTTCCCTTCAAGTGTTGCCACAGCGAATCAATTCCCTCCATCTAACCCTGTCTTCTCTCACACCAACTACCTTCATGTCCTCTTTAACTACATCCATAAACCTCCTCTTTGGTTTTCCTCTAGGCCTCCTGCCTGGCAGTGGGAAACTCAGCATCCTTCTACCAATATATTCACTCTCTCTCCTCTGGACATGTCCGAACCATCTCAGTCTTTCCTCTCTGACTTTATCTCCAAAGCCTCTAACATGTGCTGTCCCTCTGATGCACTCATTCCTGATCCTATCCATCCTGGTCACTCCCAAAGAGAACCTCAGCATCTTCAGTTCTGCTACCTCCAGCTCTGCCTCCTGTCTTTTCCTCAGGGACACTGTCTCCAGACCAAACAACATGGCTGGTCTCACCACAGTTTTGAACCTTTCCTTTCATTTTAGCTGAAACTGTTCTATCACACATCACACCTGACACTTTTCTCCAGCCGTTCCAGCCTGCCTGTACACACTTCTTCACCTCTTTTCCACACTCTCCATTGCTCTGTACTGTTGACCCTAAGTACCTCCACCTTCTTGATCTCTTCTCCCGGTAAAGTCACTCTTCCGCTTGGGTCCCTCTCATTCACACACAGATACTCTGTCTTGCTGCGGCTAACCTTCATTCCTCTCCTTTCCAGGGCAAACCTCCACGCCTCTAGCTTCTCCTCCACCTGTTCCCTGCTCTCACTACAGATCACAATGTGTCAGAGAGAAACTCTGCTAAGAGCTCTCATGTAACATAAGAAGATCTTCACCAGACCAGAAAACACACGGAGACCAGTAGTTTACTTGCAAGGGTAACAGGACAGTGCCAGCTACAAAGGACTGTTCCCATACATGGTTTATTTATACAGAAGCAGGTGTGGGTACATGGCTGCATAAGATAAGAAGTAGCTCAAATTACACAAATGGGAGTGAGCTGAGAGAGTGAAAAGGCACTAAGATGTGGAAGCGAGAAGTGTGTGCAGGTATTTTATAAAAATTATCATGTAAAAACACTATGTACAGACAGTTAATGCCCTAGGGCTTGATTATGATAAATGTATTTACAAGTTCAACTCTAACATTCCCTCCTGTTTATCATGATCAAAAAGTGTGAAGATCAGTTAACAACATCTTGTAAAAACATTTTCTGTTGTCACGTCATTAAACTACACTTCAACATCACCATTCTCATCATTAGAGTCATGTTGTGGTTCTTCCATTGCGAGTGCAGCATAGGCAACAACAGACGTGGTTATCATTTTAGAAATCATGGATCTCAAACATGGTAAAATGCAGGTAGCAAAAATGAAAAATAGTAACAAAATACATACACTTATAACTACAAATCTCTTAATAGTCTGAAAAATACCACCAGATGTAAACCAAGAGGAAAAATCCCAGCCTGAAAGAATACCTTTGTCTTGGTTACTCAAAATGTTCTCTTTGATCTCATCCAATTTCTGCCTGATCAAGGTGTAATTGCCTTTGTGGTCAGGAATGTATGTACAACAATGGTCATTAACAACTTCACAAACTCCTCCTTGTGCCGCTAAAAGAAGGTCTAAAGCTATTCTGTTCTGGAGAGTCATTTGCTTGATAGCCTCAAGTTCAGGATCGTTTTCCAGTTGGTTAGTTATGTCAATTAGTGCGTTA
The DNA here is from genome assembly GCF_021347895.1 of Acanthochromis polyacanthus. Lineage (NCBI taxonomy): Eukaryota > Metazoa > Chordata > Actinopteri > Pomacentridae > Acanthochromis > Acanthochromis polyacanthus. The sequence continues at coordinate 35,838,538 of NC_067119.1, read as the reverse complement.
GTAAGGTTCTTAAGAGAAAACCAAAGCTTATTTACACTTGTGGCCAAATTTGCTGTACCATACGAAGGAACTAAAGTCATAAAAAAGCGTCTTGTTTTACTGAAAGCAGGTTGCTGTTCTTCACGTTTTTGAATTCGGTGTGTGTGTATATATGTCCTGTTTTCCAATTGTTGGTAAGTAATGACAATTACAGCAGGTTGCAAATGAACTAAAGTACAGGTACCGCACCAGTCAAATGGCAAGTACCAATAGAGAAGTCCTCCACATTGCCACATCATTCCGGGTGGAGTGGAGATTTTTGGTCCGAGATTAAAGGTTGTTATGTTCTTTCCAGTCCTATATTTATCCTCAGAAAACCACCACGATGCGTTAAATCCTGCAATGAAAGGGACTGATGATGAGATAGCAGACGAGTTACTGGAAAGTGATACTATGTGAATGCAATTAGGTATTCCTGGTAGGTAATGCCTGTACATATTGCTGCATGTGCGTTGGAGACACAATGGAAAAGGAATGTTAGTTCGTAATGGTGCAATCCCTAACCCCAATGTGGTGTTCATAGCCTGTGAAAAATTAGTGGGATCCAACCATTTTCCTTCATGAATAGTACAATTTGGAAACCAGTATGACATGTTACCGGTGAAGTTTGTTCTTATCACTCTAAGCGTGCTTTCCCCAAATATACACATTGTTTCTGATTTATTAAGTCCTATAGGAGTGAAAATGGTCTGATGTGTAGCATGATGAGGCAATTGTGAACACACATAACAGTTAGTGACTTTATTCTGTCGTGCTGTAAAATTCATAGCTTTATACCAGAGGTTCTGTTCCCAAGTCGCTGCCATGGAGTGTTCATGGGTTCTTTTAGTCTTGTGAGTTCCTGTAGAGGAGAGAGAGAAGAAGGGGAAGAAGAAAAGCCACAGAAGTGACAAAGTCACCCCTGCGACCAGCAGGAGTCGCCAGAGAGCCATTCTAGAGTTGGGCGCGGATCAGTTGGTTTCTTCACCGGGTTGAGACATCAGCACCCTATTGTGGTACTGACCCCTTTGTTTCTGGCTTCCACCGCTACCCCGTCGGTTGAATTGGCTCTGCTTCCAGTTGTATCAGCTTACAGTGCAATTGGTGGATCTACAAGGGCCGTTCAGCAATTTTTACTGCCGTGGGCGTCGTCAGCAGTACTTGATACGGTCCTTCCCACCGGGGCAACTTCCAATTCTTTCTCCTCAGGACTCTAATCAGGACCCAGTCTCCAGGCTGAAGTTTCTGTGTAGACAAAGGAGAAGAACACTCTGGCAGATTATTTGAACTCTGAACTTCTCTCATTTTCAGTGTGTGTGCCATCCAGTCAGCTAAAGTTGTTTCTCTCTCACTGAGGTTCAGTGGATTGTTGTTTTGTGGGAGAGGGAAAGGTCTCCCATGCACTATCTCAAATGGTGTTACTGCTTTGTCTCCCGTGGGCGTAATTCTCATCCACAGTTTAACCAAGGATAAACAATCTGGCCAAGGTCTTTTAGTTTCTTCCATGGTTTTGGCTAGTCTGTTTTTTATTGGGCCGTTCGTTCTCTCTACAAGGCCAGCACTTTGTGGATGATATGCACAGTGATTCTTTAGTGTGAAACCCAGTGTCTGTGAGCAATGTGTCATAATTGCATTGACAAAATGTGTACCATTATCTGATCTAATTATGCCGGGAATGCCATAAGTTGGAAAGTAATGGTTGCAGAGTGCTTTTGCTACAGTTATGGCTGTGTTATCTTTGGTTGGGTATATTTCAACCCATTTTGAAAACGCATCTATAACCACTAAACAATATTTTAGTCCTTTTAATGCTGTTAGTTCAATAAAGTCCATATGAATTGTATGGAAGGGATGTTGTGGTGGAGGAAATTGTCCTCTCTTTGGTCTCATATTTCCTTGCGGATTGTTTTTACAACAGATTAAACATTTTCTACAGTATTTCTTGGCAAAGTCAGAAAAATTTACAGCAAAGAACTGTCGCTGTATCATGTGTACCATCCCCCCTGTTGAGACATGGGTGAGACCATGGCTCACCAGAGCAGCTGTGGGAAATAGAGAATGCGGGAGAATGGGTTTGTTATCAATGTGATAGAGGTTATTTGTGAGAACTGCTCCGCGCTTGAGCCAAGAAGTTTGCTCAGCCATGGGAGCACTTTTCTGTGCGTTTACCAAAAATTTCTTGGTCTACTGAGAGGAAAAGTTCGTTGTCAAAACATTGTGTGCTGAATGAGGCTTGTTTTGCAGCAGAGTCGGCAAGGTTATTACCCTGTGTTATAGTGGAGTCGTCTGTTTGATGAGCTTTGCACTTACACAGCGCTAATTGAGCGGGAAGTTGCACTGCCAAAAGAAGATTTTTTTGTAATAATGAAGCATGTGTGAGAGGTTTTCCACTAGAAGTTATCATGCCCCTGTTGTGCCAAATACGAGCGAAGTGATGCACCGAGGAATAAACATATTGACTGTCTGTGTAGATATTGAGTGATTTCCCTTCAAACATTTTACAAGCATTGTTTACTGCGAGGAGCTCAGCTGTTTGTGCAGAATACGTGTGTGGCAGGCGTTCTGCTTTTAAGACTGTAGTTGCTGTTATTGCATAGCCTACACAGTTATTCCCTCGAATGTCTTTTGAAGCGGAACTGTCTACATAAATATCAATAAAACCAGGTTGTGGTAGATGAAAAATATCGGGTCGTGGTTTTGTTTCCTCATTCGTTGTAGTCACACAACAGTGTGGCTTTCCATCGCTTTCAGTGGGTAAAAGTGTGCTTGGATTCAAGGAATTACGTCTGTGCACAGTTATGTGTGGCTGTGACAACAACACTGATGTGTCGGCAATGGGCCATGCATGAGTCAAAAATGGAAGATTTGCATGTAGCAGTACTGCTGCTACAGAGTGTGGTACATGGACCGAAAGCGGGTGACATAGGATAATATCAGCAGAAGCAGAAACTGCAAGTGCAGCAGCAGCACAAGCTTGTACACACTGGGGGAGGCCTCCTGCGATATTATCTAGTCGTTTAGAATAATATGCTACAGGCTTAGGTGTGTCACCATGTTTTTGCGTAAGAATAGAAGTCGTGTCCATTTCTGCAGTCAACAAACAGGTCAAACGGTTTGTTGTAGTCAGGTAGAGCCAAAACAACATCAGTTTGCAGGGCTAATTTCAGATTTTTAAAAGCCTTCTCAGCTTGTTCAGTCCAAGTAATTTCATCTGTTAATGACATGTCCTTGCCATATATCAAATCTTGCAGTGGTTGTGATAACACTGCATAATCTGGAACCCAAGATCTGCAGAAATTACAAAGGCCTAAAAAGGACATCATTTGTTGCTTTGTTCGCGGCTTTGGAGCATTTTGGATTGCAGTTTTTCTGTCAGTGAGTAGAGCTTTCCCATATTTTGAAAGTATATGGCCTAGATACACTACTCGTGGAGCCCATAACTGAAGTTTGTTTAATGAAACCTTATGACCTGTTTCATGTAAGTGTCGTAACACTGCCATCGTTGTCTGTTTGCAGTGTTCTTGCGTATCTGCAGTCACAAGAATGTCATCAACATACAACAAAATTTGGCTGTGTTCTGGAATTTGAAATGTTGACATCGAACACCTGAGAGCCTGAGTGTATACATGGGGGCTTTCTGTAAAGCCTTGTGGTAATCGTGTGTAGGTGTACCGTGTACCTTCAAAGGTAAATCCGAACCAGTGTTGTGAGTTTGGGTGTACTGCTATAGAGAAGAATGCATTACTTAAATCTATAACTGATAACCACTTTTTATCTGGGGTCACTTCATTTAACAAGGTATGTGGGTTTGGAACATCAGGCGTAGTTTTCTGTACAGCATCATTTACCGCTCTCAAGTCTTGAACCATCCTCCATTTTCCTGTATGTGCTTTTTGAACAGGGAAAATGGGAGTATTGCAAACTCGCTTCTTCGTTTTCATAATAATCCCTGATTTTTCCATATCTGCAATAACGGGTCTTATACCTTCTATTGCTGCTTGTTTCAGAGGATATTGAGGAATCTGTGGTCGATATGAAGTGGCTGCTTTTACTTCAACAGGTGGAAAATCTTTTATCAGTCCTACATCTGTAGGGCTGTTGGACCAGAGATCACCAGGCAGGTTTTTTTACTCTGGGTAATCCTCTATAGACAGACAAATTAATGATCAGGTTTCCTTTTCATCCAAATGTGTGGAGGGTGTGGTTTTCACACGCCATCCAAGAGGCTGTCTCATGAACCCATAACGTTGACCTTTATGCCAGTCGGAGTTCAAAATGGGTTCATAGATGTCGGCTTGTGCTTTCCGCAACAAACCTTCAAGTTGATGCCACTCTATTGTTGGAGCTTTGGACAGAGAGACATGTGGAGTGTGGCCCCTAAAGAATCTCAGTTGTGCGGGGGATAGCAGAACAGAAGCTACGCCGTTTCCTTCTTTATCTAAATAAACATGTTGAAGAGTGATTATTTGAGAGGTGTTCTGTGAGGAGAACCATTTGTCAAAACTATGATCGGGTCCTGGTGTTGTTTTATATCTAAAGGTAACCTGTAGTTCATCAGGACCATGCATTTGTGCTTGTGCGGGCTGATGTGCATCTTGGATCTTTTTTTAGCAGCGTTGGGCTGGTTGTCATTCAGCATGCTCAGAAATGTCATAAGTCTAGTAATAATGTAGGGGTTTTTTGCCCTGCATTATATTGAGTCCGCCATCTTCTTTCGAGTCGACAGCTGAAGTCATTCCTTTTTTTCTAGGAATAACACAGATTTTTAATGCTGTCATTACATCTCTGCCCAATAGGTTGACTGGGCAATTGTGATCCACCAGAATTGCTGAGGTAGTATACGCTCCCGTTTGTTTATCCCGTATATTGACCAGGTTAGAGAGTGGATAATGACCCAATTGACCGTTCGCTGTTTTGACTAGAACTCCTTTAGTTGAGAATTTTACTCCAGGAGGTGATTCTTTTAGAACTGTTCTACAGGCTCCTGTATCACATAAACAGTTAAATTCTTGGCCATTTATAATCAATTTTCTATAGGGCAAATCTTCATTTACAGCCAATGCCTGTAGTGCTGCGAAAACATCTACTTCAGGCGTGTCTGTGGTTGGTTGTATCATAGTTTTTTGTCAAACCACGTCTTTGTTTAAAGAAGTCGTCTCTTTTTTCTGCAGGAGTCATTTTCTTTGGTCTAACAACTTTTGGTTCCTCTGGCGGTGTTGACGCGCTGGAGCGTCCTCCCTGCGCATCTTCACCACTAGTGGATTGTTGTTGCCTTGATCGAACCTGTGTCTCCTCATCTGGATTAACCAGTGCTAGAACCTTTTTTTGCCTTTTTTCATTTTTGTCTTTCCTTTTCGTTGCTCTGAGTCTGCTCTGTTCTAGCTATTTATCTGAGAGTTTGTATTCATCCTTTCTGCGCTTCTTCTTTTTGTCACTTTTCATCTGAAAGATTTCAGTTTTTAGTTTAGTTTGCAGTTCTAAGATTTCTCTCTCATCTAATTTGCCCGAGAAATTATGTTTCTTTCTCCATCTTTTTTGACTTATTTTTCCTGATCCTTTCACATGTCCTTCCATAAACTTCTCATCACCTTCTAATACGCTTTGTTTTTGTCCCATAGCTGCTTGTTGTTGAGTTCTCTGGCATGAGACAACGGGAGGACACTAACACATCCTTCTACTGCAGATAAGCTGCAGCGGTGTTAGTTTTTATGAGTCTAGCTCGCCCTTAATCCCCTTGTCACCAGTACGTCGTCAACAACAAGGAAAACAAACTAGAAATTCAGCAAGGTACTCTAGACCTTATAATGTGCTTGAATTTCTCAATCACACTTCACATTCACACCCGTGTACACTGTGCCCGGTTTAATTACGGCTAAACTCTAAACCTTGGTCTCTTACGGTGGACCACCTGCCAGTGGCACTATTTTATTCTATTTTACGGCCTATTTTATCGTTTCATTAAGGCGAAATCTAACCAAAGAATTCTTTCTCACCCGTGGTTTTGATCGGTGTCACTTCCTGGATCGGATCCTTGGATTCACAACACCCAGCGCCGAGGGACCGCTTTTCCTTTCACCGACCTGCCCACGAATTCACGTCCCAGGATTTTCAGATCTTGCTGCTTGGCGACGATCGCTGTCGACAGACTTCGGTGTTGGCTCTCCTCGACGTCGGGAAGGAATCCTCGGATCCGGCTCGAATGACCAAATTATATGTCAGAGAGAAACTCCGCTAAGAGCTCTCATGTAACATAAGAAGATCTTCACCAGACCAGAAAACACACGGAGACCAGTAGTTTACTTGCAAGGGTAACAGGACAGTGCCAGCTACAAAGGACTGTTCCCATACATGGTTTATTTATACAGAAGCAGGTTTGGGTACATGGCTGCATAAGATAAGAAGTAGCTCATGTTACACAAATGGGAGTAAGCTGAGAGAGTGGAAAGGCACTAAGATGTGGAAGCGAGAAGTGTGTGCGGGTATTTTATAAAAATTATCATGTAAAAACACTATGTACAGACAGTTAATGCCCTAGGGCTTGATTATGATAAATGTATTTACAAGTTCAACTCTAACACAATGTCATCTGCAAACATCATAGTCCACGGAGACTCCTGTCTAACCTCGTCTGTCATCCTGTCCATCACCATAGCAAACAAGAAGGGGCTCAGAGCTGATCCCTGATGTAGCCCCACCTCCACCTTGAACTCCTCTGTTACACCTACAGCACACCTCACCACTGTCCTACAGTCCTCATACATGTCCTGCACCACTCTAACATCCACTGCTCCAAAAAATTAAAGGAACACTTTTTAATCTAAGTACTGCATCAAGTCAGTCAAACATGTGGAATACTGATCTGGTCAAGTAAGTAACAGAGGAGGTTTTTAGTCAGGTTCAGCTTTGGTGTTCATGAAATTAATAACAGGTGCACTAGAGGAGTAACAATGAGACAACCCCCAAAACAGGGATGAGTATACAGGTGAAGGCCACATTTTTTTCCTTCCTAATGTTTTCTGACTGTTTTTCACTAGTTTTTCATTTGGCTAGGGTAAGTGTCACTTCTGGTAGCATGAGGCGATACCTGGACCCTACAGAGGTTCCACAGACAGTCCAACTCCTCCAGGATGGCACATCAATGCGTGCCATTGCCACAAGGTTTGCTGTGTCTCCCAGCACATTCTCAAGTGCATGGAGGAGATTCCAGGAGACAGGCAGTTAGTCTGGGAGAGCTTGACAGGGCTGTCGAAGGTCCTTAACCCATCAGCAGGACAGATATCTGCTCCTTTGTGCAAGGAGGAACAGGATGAGCACTGCAATAGCTCTACAAAATGACCTCCAGCAGACCACTGGTGTCAATGTCTTTGATCAAACAATCAGAAAGAGATTTAATGAGTGGTCTGAGGGCCCAGCGTCCTCTAGTGCCCGCTGTGCTCGCTGACCGGCACCGTGGAGCTCGGTTGGCATTTGCCATAAAACACAGGAACTGGTAGGGCCACCACTGGCGCCCTGTGCTTTTCACAGATGAGAGCAGGTTCACCCTGAGCACATGTGACAGATATGAAAAGGTCTGGAGATGCTGTGGAGAACGTTATGCTGCCTGTAACATTGTTCAGTGTGACTGGTTTGGTGGTGGGTCAGTGATGGTGTGGGGAGGCATATCCATGGAGGGACGCACAGACCTCTACAGGCTGGACAATGGTGCTCTGACTGTCATTAGGTATCAGGATGTAATCCTTTGACCCATTGTCAGACCCTACATTGGTGCAGTGGTCCTGGATTCCTTCTGGTGCACGACAATGCCCAGTCTTATGTGGTAGGAGAACTTATGCAGTTTCTGGAGGAAGAAGGAACTGATACCATTAGCTGGCCCCCGTGCTCACCTGACCTGAATCCAATAGAACACCTTTGGAACATTATGTTTTGTTCCATCTGACACCATCAGGTTGCTCCTCAGACTGTCCAGGAGCTCAGCGATGCCCTGGTCCAGTTCTGGGAGGAGATACCCCAGGACACCATCTGTCGTCTCATTCAGAGCTTGTCCCGGCATCGTCAGTCATGCATACAAGCACATGGAGGCCATACAAACTACTGAATACCATTTTGAGTTGCTGCCAAGGAATTTCAGCAAGATGGACTAGCCTGCCACATCAGTTTTTGACTTTGATTTTGGGTGTCTTGAATTTAGCCCTCCTGGGGGTTGATAATTTTCATTTCCATCAAACAATGTGGCATCTTTTCATTCCTAACACATTATCCAGTCCATATCAATGCAAATATCCAGTTCGTTTTCCCCCCACATTGAAATATGATGTTTTTAAAAAGTGTCCCCTTAATTTTTTTGAGCAGTGTACTTCTCTGCCACTCCAGACTTCCTCATACAAAACCACAGTTCCTCTCTGGGCACCCTATCATAAGCTTTCTCCAGATCTACAAAGACACAATGCAGCTCCTTCTGACCTTCTCTGTACTTCTCTATCAACATCCTCAAAGCAAATTTTGCATCTGTTGTACTCTTTCTTGGCATGAAACCATACTGCTGCTCACAGATGTTTACCTCTGCCCTTAGTCTAGCTTCAACTACTCTTTCCCATAGCTTCATCGTGTGGCTCATCAGCTTTATTCCTCTGTAGTTGCCACAACTCTGCACATCTCCCTTGTTCTTAAAGATGGGTACCAGCACACTTCTCCTCCATTCCTCGGGCATCTTCTCACTATCTAAGATCCTGTTGAACAACCCAGTCAGAAACTCTACTGCTACCTCTCCGAGACACTTCCACACCTCCACAGGTATATCATCAGGACCAAGTGCCTTTCCACTCTTCATCCTCTTCAATGCCCTCCGGACTGCACAGATTCAAGTAATTTTTTACCAGCAGTCAAAAGACTTGGTTTCCACTGTTAAAAAAACATCCACAAATGCAGTGAGCAATGAAGGAAATGTATTTCCTAAATTTAAAAACAACAACACAAGATAAAATAACTTCTTAAAAAGAATAGACTAAAATCCTACTAAGATCTATTAAAAACAGTCCCGTTGGGGGGCATCAGACCAATAAAACAGAGCACACTGGTCTTTTTGAGGCTATGCTTATCTTGGCCGGTGCAATAGTCTTTTTAGGGGAATCTTCTCAGGGGGACAGGCGACGCAGGTCGATGAGTGACGTGCAGCACACTTCCTCCTTGGGCCTCCGTACCTCCGAGTCCTCCTCACGGCTGGTCCGACGTACTGCAGCGCTGTGGAAGAGGGAGCGTCACTCAATTTTCGGCACACCAGAAAAACAACCAACCACACACACGCTGCTGGGTAGGATTGCTCGCGTCCCTTCACTTATCTGGGAATCTGCGTTGTATCAATCCTTCTCGGTGTCCGTCGGTCCCTTCAGCCCTCACTTCCTGCCTCCGTGCAGCCACGACCCGACTCAGTACGCCTCCGTCCTCTCCCCTCGAACTGGCGCTGCTTACTGCGTGTAGCGTGGAGTTTCTTTGGCTCGGTCCACTCTCGTGTCGCTCCACTTTGTTCCCCATCTGTCCCCAGTTCTCCTCGCGGCCGCTCTCTGTTACTCCTCTGCTTCCTCTTCCCCCCGTGCGCTCCCTTTCTTGCACGTGTCCCTCTTTTCTTCATCAGCTCAGGTAGCTCTGTCCAATCAATGGCAGTCTCCACTAATCAGTGCCAGCTGTATTCACTAATTACAACTCACACAAAAAAGAAAGAAGATCACCCAGTAAACAATTAACATGCACACTCAAAATAAACCCATGCAACTAACAAATAAAAACTAAACAATTAAAATGACCACTCCAAACCAAACCATGCAACTATAAAATACAAACTCAATAACAAAAATACAGCTGGTACTGTGACACCCTCCTCACTTCATCCTTACTAATCTTTGCTACTTCCTGGTCCACAACAGTCACCTCTTCTACTCTTTGCTCTCTCTCATTTTCCTCATTCATCAACTCTTCAAAGTACTCTGTCCATCTTCCCATCACACTATTGGCACCTGTTAACACACTTCCATCCTTATCCTTTATCACCCTAACCTGCTGCACGTCCTTCCCATCTCTGTCTCTCTGCCTTGCCAACTTGTACAGATCAGTCTCTCCCTCCTTACTGTCCAACCGAGCATACAAGTTATTGTAAGCCCCTTGTTTGGCCTTTGCCACCTCTACTTTCACCTTACGCTGTATCTCCCTGTACTCCTGTCTACTCTCTTCAGTCCTCTCAGTGTCCCACTTCTTCTTAGCTAACCTCTTTCTCTGGATCCACTCCTGCACCTCCTCATTCCACCACCAAGTCTCCTTATCTCCTTTCCTTCCAGATGACACACCAAGTGCTCTCCGACCTGTCTCCCTGATCACATTTGCTGTAGTTGTCCAGTCATCGGGGAGCACCTCCTGACCATCCAAAGCCTCTCTCAACTCTTTCCTAAAAGTCATACAACACTCTTCCTTTTTCAGCTTCCACCATTTGGTCCTCTGCTCTGCCTTTGCCCTCTTCATCTTCTTCACCACCAGGGTCATCCTACACACCACCATCCTTCTAGCTTTACTACCTTTCCACCTGGTCTCCTGGACACACAGTATGTCCACCTTCTTCCTCTGCATCATGTCAACCACCTCTCTACCTTTTCCTGTCATAGTTCCAACATTCAAAGTCCCTACTCTCAGTCCTAGATTCTTGGTGTTCCTCTTTTCTCTCTTCCTACGAACACACCTTCCCCCCCTCCTTCTTCGACCAACAGTAGTCCATTTTCCACCGGCACCCTGTAGGTCGACAGCACCGATGGCGGTCGTTGTTAACCCGGGCCTCGACCGATCCCGTATGGAAGTCGTACATTTGATTGGCATGTTTGATTTGGCCAAAGTTTTACATCGAATGCCTTTCCTGACACAACCGTCTGTATTTATCCGGGCTTGGGACCGGCACAATAAGACACTGGCTTGTGTCCCCTTGCGGCTACATTCATGACACTATAGAATGTGTCCATTTAATATAGATGTACCCACAAACAAAATGACCTTGCGCTGAGCACAGGTGTGTGTTATGCATGTGTACATTATGTATGGATACCAAATCGCATGACCTAAATATGTAGTAGGTGGTGGAAATTCATGGGATTCGGAAACACTGACACAATTTAATCAGTTGTTCCTTGTATCATTTCAGACAGAAGAGTTCCAATAAGTCCGTGTTACGTCCCTGAGAACCAGGGGATGAAGGGAGTAACAAATAGACACAGAAAGCCGCGTAAAGATGCAGGCAAACCGATTGTGTAGCAGACAAATTATTTATTTTACAGAATAACAAAAAAAAAAAACAAGGTTCAGCACAAGGCCAGCATATTAACGCCAAGCTGCCCCAAAATCAAAGCACCAGATTGTAGCAGAACGCGAGACACCAATACCACGCTTTGACAGCTGATCTGGCCCACTGGCCCCAATGATCAGGTTTTGCTCATCATTTAACCATTCCTGGCTGATGGTATGGAGCCACAGCTGATCCTTGCTACTCCCATCGGGTATAACCTGAGACATAGAACATAAAAAAGAGGGGAGAGAACAAAAACACAATCTACCCCACCTGCATACGAACGCATCAAGGAACGTAACATTCTGCAAAGAAAGATTTGTAGTAGGATCGCAATCATGTGATCATCAGCAGGCAGCTGAAGTAGTGTTCACTTGTCATAGTTACAGTGATGCCCGGCCGCAAACTCCCACTGATACTGAAATCTTTAACAAATTCGTGGATCGAGACTATAAGCCACATCACTGCCAAAATCTAATGAGGTGGTTCTTGTGACATTTCAGACCTTCCTTGAAAATTTCATCCAAATCTGTTTTTGAGTAATGTTGCTAAACAGACAGACGGACAAACTGATTGTTGCATATCTCCGCCGAGGCTCCACCTCCTTGGTGAAATAAAAATTATAAGTTATAGAAATCAATAAAAACTCAAGGGTGCTATGATATACGGTGTCTTTTCAAGTGTGTGTAAACTTTTTCAGCTGTAAAAATCTCCACTATGTTGTCAGAGATACAAATCTAAAGATTTGTGGTTTGCAAAGCAGGCTGACTACCTCTTTAGTCTCCTACAGCGACTTTTCTGTATGTGTGTGTGTGTCTGCACAGATCAATGGGACAGTCACAGAGAACCTCTCTCTACATGATGCTGGGAAGCTGATAGAGAAGTCAAGAGGGAAACTGCAGCTAGTGGTCCAGAGAGATCGTCGCCAGATCCTTGTTCGCATTCCCCCGCTCACAGACTCTGACTCTGACAATGATGGTGAGTAATGCATGCATGAGCTGAGCAACAATGTCAGTGATGTGCCATAAGAAGGTGTGTAGGGGGCTACCATATAAATGTCAGCAATACCTTGTATATAGTTTTTGTGTGTGTATATATATATATATATGTACTTATATGTGTGTGTACATATATATATATATATATATATATATATATATATATATATACACACACACATACACACACACAAACACACAGTATATGTATGTGTGTATATACAGTAGGGTCCAAAGGTCTTAGTGAAGATATTTTTGTATTTGTTTAGAATTTAATAGAAACTGCTTCATTCCTTCACTAAAGCTAGCTTAGACAGAATATGATAAACCATTTACTGCATTATTTGACAGTGGTCCTATGGAGCTTCTTATGATGTCACAGATTGTGTGATGTTCTCAGTCTTCAATAGCTCTTGCAAAAACTGAACGGGGTAGAATCAAGTGACTGTAGACAGGTCCATGACACAACAGAAGTGCTTTCCATTTCAACTTTTATAAATTTACACCACCAAAAGAAGTAAAAAATACCAATAGTCACTTCAAATGTTAGAATTTTATTGTAGGAAAAAAAAACTCCCTTTGAGCAATCAAAATTCCTCAGACTTGAATATTTCCAAGAACGTGTTCACTGTGGGCTCTAGGCAATGTGGTATCATTCTGTCTCCTGTTGGTCTCCTTACATTCTACATTCTATTACCACCATAAATGTCAAACTTGAATTCATCAGTATATACAGGACTGTCTCAGAAAATTAGAATATTGTGATAAAGTTCTTTATTTTCTGAAATGCAATTAAAAAAACAAAAATGTCATACATTCTGGATTCATTACAAATCAACTGAAATATTTCAAGCCTTTTATTATTTTAATATTGCTGATTATGGCTTACAGCTTAAGAAAACTCAAAAATCATATCTCAAAATATTAGAATATTTCCTCAGACCAAGTAAAAAAACAAAATTATAACAGCAAAACAAAATCAAACATTTGAAAATGTCCATTAATGCACTCAATACTTGGTTGGGAATCCTTTTGCACGAATTACTGCATCAATGCGGCGTGGCATGGAGGCAATCAGCCTGTGGCATTGCTGAGGTGTTATGGATGCCCAGGATGCTTCAATAGCGGCCTTTAGCTCATTTGCATTGTTGGGTCTGGTGTCTTTCAGCTTCTTCTTGACAATACCCCACAAATTCTCAATGGAGTTCAGGTCAGGGGAATTGGCAGGCCAATCGAGGACAGTAATGCCATGGTCAGTACACCAGTTACTGGTGGTTTTGGCACTGTGGGCAGGTGCCAGATCATGCTGGAAAATGAAATCATCATCTCCATAGAGCTTTTCAGCAGAAGGAAGCATGTAGTGCTCTAAAATCTCTTGGTACACAGCTGCATTTACTCTGGACTTGATGAGACACAGTGGACCAACACCAGCAGCTGACATGGCTCCCCAAACCATCGCTGACTGTGGGAACTTCACACTGGATTTCAAGCAACTTGGATTTTGCTCCTCTCCAGCCTTTCTCCAGACTCTGGCGCTTTGACTTCCAAATGAAATACAAAACTTGCTTTCGTCTGAAAAGAGGACTTTGAACCACTCTTCAACTGTCCAGTGCTTCTTTTCCATAGCCCAAGTCAGATGCTTTTTCCGTTGTCTTGAGTTCAGAAGTGGCTTGACCATGGGAATACGGCTATTGTAGCCCATTTCCCGGACACGTCTGTGAACAGTGGCTTTTGATACCTGGACTCCAGCTTCAGTCCACTGTCTTTGAAGCTCCCCCAAATTCTGGAAGCGCTCTTCTTCACAATGCTGTTAAGCCTGCGGTCATCTCTCTTGGTTGTGCAGCGTTTCCTGCCACATTTCTCCCTTCCAACAGACTTTTTGTGAATGTGCTTTGAAACTGCACTCTGTGAACAGCCTGCTCTTTGAGAAATTTCTTTTTGTGTCTTACCCTCCTGATGGAGGGTGTCAATGATGGTCCTCTGGACAGCAGTCAGATCAGCAGTCTTCCCCATACTTGTGTTTAGTTTACTGAACCAAGCTGAGTGTTTTTCAAGGCTCAGGAAACACTTGCAGGTGTTTCGAGTTATTTAGACGATTCAAGTGATTAGTTAAATAGCCTACTAGTATACTTTTTCATGATATTCTAATATTTTGAGATAGGATTTTTTAGTTTTCTTAAGCTGTAAGCCATAATCAGCAATATTAAAATAATAAAAGGCTTGAAATATTTCAGTTGATTTGTAATGAATCCAGAATGTATGACATTTTTGTTTTTTTAATTGCATTTCAGAAAATAAAGAACTTTATCACAATATTCTAATTTTCTGAGACAGTCCTGTAGAACTTTTCCATCGTCCACACCAGTGGTCCCCAAACTATGGCCCGCAGGCCGGATACGGCCCGCCTCCACATTTGGCCCGGCCCCTGAACAACACCAGAGACACATTATAATTTTTTTTCAGTCTGGCCACGCGATCGAGACCAATACATGCATAGAACGTGGAACCTACAAAAGGATTCAGTGTTTCCTTTAGGATTTTTTCTGTAGGCGACAGGCTCCCCGCTCGCCCCCCCTGCACGCGCGCGCACACACACACACACACACACACACACACACACAAAGAGTAGATACTGAGAGCACCACAGTTATCTGTAGTTTACCTTACTACTCGCGAGTACCCGACACGGTGCAAGACTGCTGTGAAGGTGAAGACATACGGCGGTAGAGTATTTGCAACTGTTAAAAAAAAAAGAAAAATTAAAGGAGCGACGCTGGAATTTTAGTAGCACTGGGCTGCCGCTGCAGAATGAATGTAGCGGAAACCCTGGGATTAAAAAGAAGGAACACAAGACCTTTGAGACACTGCTCATATCATTTAAGTCAGAGATTCTGCTCTGACAACTAAGCTGAACTTTTAGCTAAGATTGTGCACGGCACAACAGAAAATTAATGTTCCACTGACTTTTTTTCTGTGAAGAAACCCTGAGAGGGTAATTTAGTTTATTATTTATTTCATAAATAGTGGTATTATATATTTCCTGACATTATTTTTTCTGTGAAGAACCAGAGAGGGTTATTTGGTGATTGTTTATTTCACAAATAGTGTTATTTATGTCATTAATAGTGTTAGTATTTATTTCCTTACTTTTTTTTCTGTGAAAAAAAAATATTAATAACCTGGAAAGGGTTATGAATATTTGGTTATGTGTGGCTTTCTGGAAAACAATGTTTACGTTTAGGCACCCCTGCGATCGTCACACTTTTTCTGTTACAAACTGACCCCGGCCCCCCACCAGACAAGGGAAAGTTATGCGGCCCTCACAGGAAAAAGTTTGGGGACCCCTGGTCCACACCAAGCATTTGGCCTCATTTCCCCTCCTGAGAATTGGTTCAGAGACACTGCTCATTCTCTCAGAGTCTTGAATTTTTGTTTAGTAAATTTCTGATCAGTGATGAAGTGGCTTTCAGTGAACAAAACTCAATGTATTGATCTTCTGATGGTGTGGTCACTTTTTCAGTGCTGGATCCTGCATTGGATACAACTGATGCAGTTGCCCCCAAGTATTTTAGGAGTTATGCGCTGTCTTCCTAGAAACTCAGAAATGGTTCTGAATTTTACATATTTCTTATTTTATTTTTTAATAACTGTTAGTTGACTCATGCTTAAAATTCTGACAAATTTTCAATGTAGTTCTAGACCTTTGACCCTAACAATACACAGAATGCACGTGCACACCCGCACCACTCACCCACACACACACACACACACACACACACACACACACACACACACACACACTAATGGGCTACAACATTAAAACCGCTATATCCTACTACACTGGACCTGTTGAAGGGTCGAACATATTAGGCAGCAAGTGAACAGTCAGTTCTTGAAGTTGATGTGTTGGAAACTGGAAAAATGGCCATCTATAGATCAAAAATGTTCAATTTGGTTTTATTTCACCCTTCCTGACTGCCAGAGGCAGTTCTCCTCACTGGATATCTCCATCTCGCGCAAGCGCAGGTCGAGTATTAATATCACAAAGTCACGTGTGACCCCGGATCACCCGTGGCAGGTATAACTACCGGTGTCATCTGGGCACTCATTCCCTTGACTCTTCTCGCTTACGCAGGTCACCTGCTGATAGCAGGAGCTATAATAGCATTTGAGGAAAGGGTTGTCGCCGGTAGCCTCGAGACTGTAAGTCGGAGTCGCGAGCTGTTCGCCCTCCAGAGGCTGTGACAAGTTTCCCCGTTTTTGGAAGGAGCGGCGTTTGCCTGGCGTGGACGACCGATAAGAGCGTGCAAGCCTCGGCATCGCCTGTCTTAAGAGGTCAGCGACAGTAGCGTTCTTGCTGGCCGTTCTACGAGACCATGTAAGTACAGCTTCTACACACGTGGACAAAATGTTGGTACCCCCTCAGTTAAAGAAGGAAAAACCCACAATTCTCACTGAAATCACTTGAAACTCACAAAAGTAACAATAAATAAAAATTTATTGAAAATTAAATAATCAAAAACAGCCATTACTTTTGAATTGTTGATTAACATAATTATTTAAAAAAACAACTAATGAAACAGGCCTGGACAAAAATGATGGTACCTCTATAAAAGATTGAAAACTATTTGACCAGAGTGACATGATTAACTCAGGTGTGTCATTTAATTGACATCACAGGTGTTTCCAAACTCATAATCAGTCAGTCTACCTATTTAAAGGGAGACAAGTAGTCACCCTGCTGTTTTGGTGAAAAGGTGTGTACCACACTGAACATGGACAACAGAAAGCGAAGGAGAGAATTGTCCCAGGACATCCGAAAAAAATGATAGACAAACATCTTAAGGTAAAGGCTATAAGACCATCTCTAAACAGCTTGAAGTTCCTGTGACAACAGTGGCTCATATTATTCAGAAAGTTCAAGACCCACGGGACAGTAGCCAACCTCCCTGGACGTGGCCGCAAGAGGAAAATTGATGACAAATTGAAGAGACGGATCGTTGGAATTGTATCCAAAGAGCCAGAGCAACCTCCAAAGAAATTAAAGGTGAACTCCAAGGCAAGGTACATCAGTGTCAGATCGCACCATTCGTCGTTGTTTGAAGCCAAAGTGGACTTCATGGGAGACGACCAAGGAGGACACCACTGCTGAAAAAACTCATAAAAAGCGAGACTGGAATTTGCAAAAATGCATGTTGACAAGCCACAAAGCTTCTGGGAGAATGTCCTTTGGACAGATGAGACCAAACTGGAGCTTTTTGGTAAGGCACATCAACTCTATGTTCATAGACTCAAAAACCAAGCATACGAAGAAAAGAACACTGTCCCTACGGTGAACATGGAGGAGGCTCAGTAATGTTTTGGGGCTGCTTTGCTGCATCTGGCACAGGGTGTCTTGAAAGTGTGCAAGGTACGATGAAATCTGAAGACTATCAAGGCATTCTGGAGAGAAATGTGCTGCCTAGTGTCAGAAAGCTTGGTCTCAGTCGCAGGTCATGGGTCTTCCAACAGGACAACGATCCAAAACACACAGCCAAAACACCCAAGAATGGCTGAGAGAAAAGCGTTGGACTATTCTAAAGTGGCCTTCTATGAGCCCAGATCTGAATCCCATTGAACATATGTGGAAGGAGCTGAAACATGCCATTTGGAGAAGACACCCATCAAACCTGAGACAACTGGAGCTGTTTGCCTCATGAGGAAGTGGGCCAAAATACCTGTTGACAGCTGCAGAACGACTCATTGACAAATACAGAAATGTTTAATTGCAGTGATTGCCTCAAAAGGTTGTGCAAACAAAATATTAAGTTATGGGCTACCATCATTTTTGTCCAGCCCTATTCATTAGTTTGTTTTTTTAATAATTATGTTAATCAACAATTCAAAAGTGATGGCTGATTTTGATTATTTAATTTTCAAATAAATTTTATTTATTGTTACTTTTGTGAGTTTCAAGTGATTTCAGTGAGAATTGTGGGTTTTTCCTTCTTTAACTGAGGGGTACCAACAATTTTGTCCACATGTGTACTTAGTTAGCAGGGGCTAGGCGCTGCCAAAGAGCTCGTTCGCTCCGTGTAGCCGCCTCTATCGGAGCTAACTCTTGGCGTGTCGACTCGAGTTAGCACACTGCCCCTAACCGAGGCCAGTGACGGCCGCGCTCCGCTGCCCCCCTCACTGGAACTTGTATTACGCATTTGCCATGCTGCTTTCGCTAGTGCTGATGCCAGTGACAGCCGGCTCTCGCTAATGCTTGTGAGTGTTGCACAGCTAGCGTGGTGCTCTCGCTAGTGCTACCTGTTGTTGTACAGATACCAGTGACGGCCGTGCTCTCGCTGCCCTCTCACTGAAGCTTGTGTGTATTAAGCAGCTGGCACAGTGCTCTCGATTGTACTGATTGGTGTTGTGTGTGTTGCGCAGTAACGTAGTGCTCTCCCTTCTTCTTACAGTTAGTGCTCCGACATTCGCATGTACGCTCGCTGTCGGCTCCCTCGGCCGTAGTGCCGGTGACGGACACGCTCTCGCTCCCCTCTCACTGAAGCACATGATTATTACGCAGCTAATGTAGTGACTCTCGCTGGTGCTAGCTGTTTATGACTTCCTGTGGCTGCGCCATGCTAAACTCCCATTTCTGTGCTAGCTGTATGGCCCCTCTTCACCCTGAGGACGGCCGCGATCTCTGCCCCTCGTGTCTGGGTATCGAACATCTGAGGGAAGGTTTATCGGAGGACCCGTGTATGAATTGTAGCTTCATGCCACGCACGTTGAGGGCTGCTAGACTGTCAGAGGTGGAATGCTTAGTGGGGGAAACAGGCCCCCCTCAGTCAGTGGTCCCATCTCTTTCTCAGCCAGGCCAGTCTCGGCGGAAGGCGTCGGAGGCTCTGGGCGGCCCCCCGCGTAGGAAGAAGGCTAGGGCGGACACACTGTCTACTAAGGTGGATCAGCTCTCTAGCGAGTTGGCCCAGATGAAGTCACTCCTCCTGTCTCTGCGCCCTACTGTTAGGGAGGGGGATGCATCGGGTCTCCTCCAATGCCGGAGCTGGCCCCAGAAGAGGACATTATTTCTGTGGCGGCTTCGGCTGCGCTTTTCAACGATGAGGACGGTGGGGAGGGGCCCTCCCATGCCTCTGGCTCGGGTTCCCGTTCGTCAGCCCGCGGTTCGGTGAGGGGGGTCCGAGGATGACTCAGTGGGGTTGATACTTCGTATGGCCCTGGCTAGATTGCACCTGGACTCGCAGCAGCCTGACCAGCCTCCTGTAAGCGCCTTTTTCAGACACGCCTCAGCTCCAGCTAGCTTTTCGGTTCCTCCCTCCGGGGAATACCTGAGGGAGCTGCAGGCCTGCTGGAGGGACTCAAAGGCTCTCTCACGGCTGACGTTTGATGGACGCACTCTGGCAGCCATGCAGGATGCGGCTAAATTTGGTCTGAGCCGCATGCCATCAGTTGAACCTGCTATTGCCTCTCTTATAGTCCCCCGGACGAGGCTCTGAGACCTGAGGCCAGGTGCCCCCGTCAGCAGTGCAGGGTCACTGATGACCTGCTGTGCAGGGCATTTGACACAGCAGCACGCATGGGCCGTATTGGTAATTCCCTCTCCCACCTCATGCTGGCCCTGTCGGCTTCCCTGCAACAGACGACTGCCAACGCATCCACTACCAGCCTGAGCGACACCTCGTTGCAGGCTTTTGCCCTTATGTCCCGGGAACTGGGGCGCCTTATGTCCACCTTGATCCAGACCCGCCGCCAGTATG